>NW_006800379.1:0-81069 GCF_000485575.1 Poecilia formosa | reverse complement strand
GCCATTTTAGAACCAGAACTGTCTGTATTCTGGGGAAAAATGAATATATAACAACTACCTTTCTGGTAGCTTATTATTTTACAGGGAAATAATTATGAAGGATGAACTAAATATTAATGGACATTTTTGTTGTTTATATTTACTACCCTGTTTTATTAAAAGCCATCTGGGGAAAAAAATTCTTTAGAAATTACCATGTCACATGTTTACCATATTACCATGTCACATATTACCAGTACAACAGTACTTGTTTTACTTCCTCAAACAGCAACAACTGAAGTGTTTGGGACAAAATATCAACTCAGCATCCAAGGTTATCCTCCGGACATTACTATCTATTTCTACCGAAATTTGCTAAGTAGTAAAAGATGTTACTTTATTTTCACACGAGGTGAGCATAACAAAAAAAATCAGGTCAAAGGCTTCTGAATGGTCCTATTTTAACAAGAAACAGGTGAAAGGTATCAAGACAGACATAGGGACGTCTGTAATCATTTACAGGGTCCTAGCAGATGTTTGACTTGGGTTAACCGTCAACAAACATGAACACACTGACAGATTTGGAGCTGTATCTGAAACCTGCACCTGTATTTTAACAACTCTTTTTGTTTAGAGCGGACAGCTACAGCCCCTCACCGTGAAACGTCAGATGGGGTCAGGGTTTTCTTTTCTGTTTGCATTTTAGCAATGTCAGGCGGTTTAAACTCTCCTCCTGTGCCTGTGGACAATACTTTCATTACAATGGCTCTCTTTGTTTTAACACTTTATGGCAGATCTGTAACGAATGAGGGAAAATCTATAACATTGACTTCAGGTGGCAGCTCACTTTAAATATCAGGAACTGATGTAAGTTTTTAGGTAGCGTCTTTTAATTTGGCTGACGTATGAGTAATCCAGTTATAAATCATACCAGAGGTCTTTGAGGATGTTCAATAATGCTATATTTGTCCTGAGATACTGTAGGGTCTTTGGGAATGTTTAGTTCACAAACCTCACATTCATGAAGTGCAGTGTGGCATTTGTCCTGGCAGTGGATCAGAAAACCATACTTTTCCCTTGCCAAGTTGCTAAGGAGTTCATGGAGGGCAGTTTGTGGAGGTTTCAGTGGTAGCATAGGGTTCAGGGGATGCTTCTACGGGATTTAATAATTTCTATAAATTGTGTTTTTGAGCATCTATCTTACTTCACGAAATCAGGTCATTTAAAGGATTATTTTGTCACCTTTGTAAATTAATGGCATAAGCCATTTTTTTGCCCAAAAAAAAAAGAGCTATTATTTTAGGAAGGTGACCAAGTGGGAAGAATTAAATGTGGCAATAGAATTTTTCTATGTAGTTTTAATTGCCATCGTTATATATGTAATGTGCAAATTTGTTGTTCTTGAGCTTTTCATTTTAAGATCAGCTCTTTGCACAATTAGGTTCCATTTGATTTATGACTTTTTGATAAATTGTTTCTAAAAAAAAGGAAGAAACTCCCTGTGCAAAGTAAGATTTTAAAGTATCACCATTGATTTAAGCTTTCCTACTGTCACAGCTTGTCTGCCTCAGTCTCTCTCCATCATGCAGCAATTTCCTGTTTCTTGTCTTTTTGTTCCGTCTCTGCTCAGCACACTTTGACACAAACATAATAACTTCCTCGTTTCCAGCATCCTTTTCCGTACTGGTCTGTCACATTAACTTTCTACTTGTCAAACTCTGCCTCGTTTTGCAGCTGTCACGCAGTTCTTATCTGTCACATCCATTTTATTTTTTGCTCCAAGTGCATCAACTCTTCCTGCCACCTGGGAGTTCAGCCTGAATGTGTTTTAAATGGTTCTGAGTTGTATTGAATTAAGGACACTTGAGTTGCAGTTGAGTCTTTGTGAGTCTTTTTGCACTGTACTTCAGGATACTGGGAAAAGGATTAATAGTGGAAATATATTCAAATTTACTTGTAATAAGAGTAAAATAAAATGGACAGACGGAAACTCTTTCTAGTGTTTCATTACCTTCAAAAAAATATCAAAACATCTTGAAGTCCACTTCTTCTTTACCTTCTGTTTTGTTATTGGCTTTTTTATTCCTACACTTAGCAAACAATCCAGATACAATTTTATATTAGGGGTTTATGTAAATAAATAAGCACTTACAGTAGGATTGGACAAAACAGTGGATTTCCAGTATTCAGTCCCCTGCTAGGGACTAAACTATAGCTTAAATCTGCATAAACTTGTCACTCCATCTGAAAGAACTTATAACACTATTATAATAATTCAAACAACAAATGGACACAGTGGAAACCATCTTTGCATGACTGGAGAGTTAAATAGCTGCAGATTTTCTGATCGTCGCTTTACAGCCAATCAGGGCCAAGAAAAATCGATGGTCCTCCTGGATTGGCTGCTTTGCAAGCCCCAGCCAATAGTGTGTCAACTAGCATTGCACCTCGGCACTTCAGTTTCCTGAGTTGCATTTTCTGTTTAATTTTTTAGACTTGCTTCATGAAAAAAGAATCAGAAAACAGGCAGATTTTCCACAGTCGATTTTGCGTTCCATAGAAACGTCTGCGAATAGGCAACTTAAATTCTGCTTTAAGAATTTATTACCTTCTGTTTACATTTAGCCAGGAAGTTTGAGGGAGTAATTTTCTTTTAGCCATTTCCTGGGCTTACAGAAGTGAACATACATGTGCTTTAGCTGAATGGTCTGTTTTCTGATCTTACCCATTTTGGAGGGTCGCATCAAGTCATAATTAAATCCCTGAAAAATAGAAAGCCATAGATCACTATCTCTAAATTCACACTCATGAATATTAAAAATTATAATAATTAAATGTTCTTAATGAAGATCAGTCATTTTAAGCATGTTAAATCTTGTTACTAGCAGCAATGTGAAAACATGACAGCAGAAAAGTAGTACAGACTGGTGTTTGAAAATCTGGTAAGTTCCTGTTCCAAGTAATGTTCACCAGTGAAGGTGGAGAATTTGAGGACCATTGAGAGCTTTATAAAGCTTATAACCTCGCTGCACCCTGCAGGCTATACATAAGGTGGATTAGGCCGGTGGCTTTGTTTAGACCCTGTGGCTGTTTGGACTAGCCCCGTGTTAAAGCAGTGGGAGCCACAACCTGTCTCTCACTCTCTGGGTGGTTTAATGGGACTTGTTCTAAGCCACAGCGGAAGCCGTGTGAGAGAGAAGTAGATCTCCAGTTCCCATGATAGCAGAGGCAATGAAAAGCGAGAATCCCTTGAAAGAAGGAGGAAAATCTGAAAGTTTTCCAGCTTTACGTAATCAGGACAAATTAATTATGGAGGTGATGATGCAAACCTTGGGCAAACATGGTGCACTTTAGATGAAGCGTAGAGCTCATTTGAATTGATGATAACGTCATTGTGCTGTCAAGAAGTGTTTTCACCAGATTTCTTCCGTTTCATGTTTTTGTCACATGCTCCTTTTCTAGTTCATCAAACAGATTTTAATATCAGACAAAAACAACTTGAGTAAAAGTCCAACCTGATAAAAAAACTGTTTCCAACTGGTGATTTCATTTGCAACTGGAAAAAGCAATGTGAAAATGTAACTGTCCCTAAATCCATCAACTGCAAACTAGTCTGTTTAATCATTGGACGAATGATTAAACATTAGTGTACTTTTATCACAAACAAACTTGCAACTCTACCTTGGATGCTATTTAGTCCTGTCTTATTCTTACCGTTGACTCAAACACACTGACCTTAGCTGAGACTATTACCTGCTGGACTGTAGATGTATGTTTAGCTTATTCTGCGACCTCCTGGGTGCGTCGTGGATGAGCTCTTGCAGTAATATTGGTAGGTCAACAATTCCTAGGAAGGTCCACTACTGATCCATCTCATGTTTCCGACTGCTGTTTAAATGAATTTCGTACTGTCAGAAAATCACTTTATCTTTTAGACGAATAATACAAAAACGTAGTATCCAATTCAAATAATAATGCAAAACAAATGGTTGAAAAGTGCCTGAAAAAAGTGAGGTGGCTTGTGTGGCTGAGCCATCATCCTGAGTATATCACGTCACCTAGCTGTCTGCAGTTTGTTACCGAACAAAACCAGTATGCGACTATTCAGAGCGTTTAAACTGAAAACACGATTTATTTCATTGTTTTCATATGTTTTGTTACAGGACAGAATAAAAATGTGAGCTCATCCATAGCATCAAAAACCCTTTTGGTGAAATTATGGATGGAGAAAATCTTGAAAAGAAATTACAAATGGAGTCTGCAGCATGCTGCTCACTACAGTTGCCTTGACAGCAAAGCCAAATTATCCCCGCTAATATACCGCAGCTCCTCTGGTTGTGTGTTGCAGAACATTATGGTCGCACAAAGACACTGATTCACACTCAAGTTCACTCGTTACAAGTGCAGAGGAAGTCTTAGCCCCAAGCAATGGATGCCTAAAAAAAAAGGAGAGGAAGAGCTGTGAGTGACACCGAACCCCTGATGAGCAGTCACCACTGTTCCACTCCTCCTCACCACCCCGTCCGTAACACTTTCGCTCATTTTCCTCCTGCCTCGTTTCACTTTGTCCCCTCCTTCCTCTGTCGCTGAATGCATTTGGGTTAATTGTCTGCTGCTGATTAGTGAAGCTGTTGCAGGCTTCTCAGCACCACTGATGCTTCTGAGAGAAGGAACGCTCAGCTTCCCCTGCTTAGTATGCAGTGATAGAAGACGCAAAACATTTGATAAAATCAAGTGTCGCCCTAACAAACCCCATTCTATGAATAAAAATCCAGCATATTCCCCATTTGCAGGGCGGTGTTTCAAAACCCCTGAATTTACTGCCATGCTATCTGTTATGCGTTCACATGAGACAGGTTAAAAACTGTAGTTTAGGAGAAAAATACCTTTAGAAAGCCTCGATAACCATTCTTAAAACAAAAATGTTTTAGTCTTTTAAAAACAGTTCTTCAGGTATGATGCAAACTGAGAACTTTTTCTAAATTGAATGTGGTGTTGAAGATGAAGAGATGACTGCAGGAGGAATGTGAGCTAACGTCACTGATAACATATCATGCCTGTCAGTCTGCAGCCAATCAGAACAGGTTGTCTTTCTACAGATATGTACAAAAGAGTTCATCTCCTTGGATGTCTTACCTTTCTTATTGATTTTGCAAAAATAATCTTCATTTAAAAATATGGCATTTTTATGAAAAAGTCCTTTAATGTTTAAGTGACAACGGGGTTCTACAAACTAATGACACTTAAATAAAAATACGTAGAGTAAAATAGGTGGTTGCATCATTATTCACCACCTTTAAAGTGACTGGCCTAATGAAACATATGTCCAGTTAATTGGTGCTAGCAGTCTCACAGTGAGTGAAATGGACATCAGCTGAGTGCTGTGACTGTGTCTCAGGTGATTGAAATATAAAGAAACCCGTCTCACTGGTTAATCGGGATTCCTGGATACCTTTGCAGCATAAAGACAAAATAACACTTGAAGTAAATTAGAGAAAAAGTTATTGAAAAGTATCTGTCAGGGAATGGATAGAAAAAACATTCCTTCATGAAAAAATGGAAGGAATATGCCACATATGTAAATCTGCCTGCATCAGGCAGATGAAATCGAGAAACTCTACAGACAACTATTGTTGTCCAGGTTCTTCACCATTCAAAGCTTTATGGGAAAGTGGCAATGAGAAAATCACTGCTGAAGACAACTCAGATTGAGGATGAAACTAGAGATGGGAGACTCTATGGTCAAGTGGAAGAAAGTTAATTGGTCTGATGAGATCACAATGAAAAAGTCAAAGCATTTAGCCATAGCTGCACAGAAATGGTTTGAATTCAATGGGGTAGATGTTCTGGAGTGGCACAGTTAAAGTCCAGACCTAAGTCTTATAGAAAACTTGTAATTAATTGGGTTAGTATTTGTGTAATTCCGTATTTTATGTACATGTTCTTTTTTCACAAGAAAAAAAAATTGGCTGCTCTTTGTAAAATTAAGACAGACTGTGTTATTTCAGTACTTTGTGTTGTCTATTGACTCATAATCCAGTAAATCTTGCTGATGAAATGCGATCAGTATAAAGGGAGTATGAATACTTTTGTACTGCACTTTACAGTGTGGTTAACGTCACTGCAAACAAAAACAGTCTTTTTAAACTGCTTCACTAAACAGGGCATTGCTGAAATCTGCATTTTTAGCTTGTGTTCTCGTGTTTCGGTCTTGAAAGAGCTGCAAGAATATACAGTTTCTGCTCTCTCTAAATTCATGCGCTATGCCATGTTTTGGTGGCATCTCATATGTGTGTTTTGAGTCAGGCAGGCAGGGGTGTGTAGAGGCAGGCAGACTGACAGATGGATGATGGCTGTTATCTCTGAACACACAGTCTGCTTCGTTCTCAGCTTGTCTTTTTCTGCTGTTGCTCATGATTTTCTTCCATCATCCTGCAAGTCCGTTTTGGTCCTCCGCGGCTCATCCGCCGCTCATCCACGGCGCCTGTCAGGGGGAGATTCTGAGGTTATTTCCAGTCGTAAACTGTTGCATTGTAGAGCCTGATTATCAGTAAATCGAGGAAGGATGCCACTCCCATGCAGAATATAAACTTCAGTTTATCCCCGCACGCAAGAAATAGGAAGGGGGCAAAAGAAGTCACACGCAGATCCGTTCTAGAAAAAATTAAATAAAAAAATCAACATTTTCCCTCTCATCTCCTCTCAGGGCTCTGGTGTTTATTGCTCATGGAGCTGGAGAACACAGTGGGCCATATGAAGAAATTGCACAGAGACTGAAAGAACGGTCCCTGCTGGTGTTTGCTCATGACCACGGTGAGTGACAAACGCACATCACAGGACTGTAAGCCCATGCATACATTTACACCCACGCTCACTGTGTCCCTCATGTTTATCAGTAGTCGCATACAGCTCTGGCTGACACAGATTATTCGTGTTGGAGCCAACTAATCCTGTTTGAGAAAATGATTTTGCTCTGCAGCTTTCAGTGGAAGTTGTTTTTCTTCCTGAAACATGTTGCTCCACACAAGTTTTCAAAACACTCTCCAGCCCTACCAGTCAGAGCACGAAGAACTGGTTCACCACAAGACACAGACCTGTTATTCTCTGGACCTTCGGTTAATCCAGTGTTTCTCAATACCGCTCTTCAAGGAACCACTGCCCTGCATGTTTTAAGTGTTTCCCTTCTGCCACATACTTGAATGACTTGCTGTGGCATGAAGAGGAGGTCATGCAATAATTTGAGTCAGGTGTTTTGGAACAGAGACACATCTAAAATATGCAGGGTCAGCAGTCCCTGAAGACAGGAATTGAGAAAGGCTGGGTTAATCCTTTGTTTTCTTAAAACGGCGCTTTACATCGAGGGTTGGATATACATTCATTCACCAGGCACTTTATCAGGCACACTTTGCTGTCAGAGGGTGGGGCCTCTCTGAAATGTTGTAATTTTTTGGTCACAGATTCCTCTTGAAGGCTGAAAGATTATTCAGAAATTGTGGTCCAGCATGACAACATCACACAGTTACATCAGAATAGTCATCTGAACATCTAGAATGCAAATCCACCACATCTGTGGTCATAAAGGGATGGACATGACCAACAGGAGTTTTCAGATAGTGTGCTAAAACCCTACACCATCCCCCACCTGCATTAATAACTGGTAACAAGGCAGGATGGATTCATGCCTTCACGTTGTTTACACTAATTTCTCACCCTGCCATCTGAATGTTGCAGCTGAAATAGAAATTCATTGGACAAGGCGAAATTTTGCCCATCTGTTGTCTTCCAATTTTGGTGAGCCTGTATGAATTGTAACTATAGTTACACGTTTTAGCTGACAAGAGTGGCACCCTGTGTGGTCTTCTGCTGCTGTAGCCCATCTGCCTCAAGGTTTGACATCCTGCGTTTTTAGTGATTTGAGTTACTGTTTAGTTGGTTTCTGTCATCCATTCTCCTGCGCAGATCTGCTACTCATTGGATATTTTCTCCTTTTTGGATCGTTTGTAAATCCAAGAGATGATGGATTGTAAGATTCCCAGTAAATCAACAGCTTCTGAAATACCCAGACCTGCCCAGTGTTGACAGCCATGCCACATTCACAGTCCAGTTTCTGATCCATTCTCATGCTTGGTTTGAACTTTATGAGGTCACCTTCATCACATCTCAATGCCTAAGTGGATTACGTTGCTGCCGTGTGATTGGCTGATTCACTATTTTAGTTAACAAACACCTGAGCGGGTTCACCTAATGAAGTGGCCTGTGAGTGAATGTTGAACATTTCACACAGTCTGTTAGTGACCAATCTCACATCCGCTGAAAGCTTTGACGAAAAGCACAACTATGGCAACTTCTCAGGTTATTTAAAGCCACAGTTACCACATTGTGGCCATGAGTCTTTTGTTCAAACAACTTGCAGTTCCCATCTTTGGGTGGGGAGATGGGGATAAAAGCATGCATCTCTACTGTTTTATTGTTAGCTTCAATAAATAAAATTGTTTATTTTATTTTTTTTCTAGTTGGAGCAGAACAGTCTTCAAGTGGTTTAAATGTGAATGTTGTTAGATGTTTTATTTATGGGAGCGACAGGGAAGGCAGAAATCATAATGCTCAGTCACATACTTCACCTGAGCCAAATTAGTTTTTACATAAAAACACTTTCAAAATCTCTGACATATTATAAATTGGATGTGGAACTAGTGAAAATGTCATATCTGGACTGGGTTCATTACAACTAATCTGACAGTACAGGCGTAGCCAAAGGTCAGTATTAACGTCTCTCTAAGATGTTCTCAAAATATTGAGTACAAAAAGTATTTCTTTGAAACAGTGTTTTCATTGTATGGATATGGATGAAGTGTTATCTCTCTTTAGATGTCAGGAGGTCAAACAGTTTTCAGGAGGGGAGCAACATCCCCTCCTGTAAGAAGGACTGGAAGTAATCATTGTAACTCCTTGCACACCAACATCTGTCCACCAGCTTGCATTCAGTATCCATAGTAACCAGCTGTTCTGCTGGATGCTAGGTCCCAACGGTGCCCTGCACCAGTGCTGTGGGTTATAACTCAGATCGTCCCAACAGCTACAGGTTATGCAGCTTTTCTGTTCTGCAATTTGTATTAGGTTTTTATGTATTACGTTAAAACTGTTCTTCTGAACAAAAACACTGCTTTCAAAATCAGGAGGAAATTAAATTCAATTAAATCTCTGTTGTGCAATGTCAGTAAAGTGCATCATTTGCACGTTAAATATTAACACATGGCTTCCTTACGGTACTCTCTTAAAGTAAAAAAGGCAGAGAAAGAGGTGCTTAAGTAATGAAACACTGGCAAACACGATAAAAGAAGGTGAATTACTCTGGACATATATGCACAGTGACACTTTTTGAAGTATGACATTGTTAAATGAAAAATACTGAACTGGAGCGAGCCCCTGTAGACTTTGCTTCATCTGCAAACACAGATGCACAGGAACACACATCGCCTTAGGGAGTTCCCAACTGAGTTCATCAATTGAGTTCGTTTCTTTTCCACGCTCTCTCATGGGTATTTCTGTCTATATAAAGAACTGTTAGGTCTTTTTCATTCACAGCCTGCAGAGATTAATTGTTTCTCCTGTCTTATAAATTTTCCATCTGTTAGCAGTCAACATTGTTTCAGCATCATCTTGCTTAGATTTAGACACAGATAAGGATTTTAATGCCAATTTCCGGTCTCTGACTTTTGTAGATGTTTGATCTGATGATTTTTCTTTAAGACCTATATATGCAGCAGACATAACAGCATTCAATTTTTTTTCCAGCCTTGATATTAGGAACACAAGCCAAGTTACATGGTGTGTGTGACAGAACCTTCTCCAGAAAAAAGGATTTGCTGTTTTTTTCATTTCACAGACAAAATAAACTCTTTAGGCTCTTTTTTGACAGTATTATGGGCAGCACTGCAACATAAGACTGCATGTGTTTTCCTAAAATATATAGATCTTTATTTAGGGTCTAAGATTTCCAAAAGGCAGCTAATGTTTTTAAATCCAAAATCCTCCAGGAAAACCCAAAGGGGCAAAAAACATATTTTGCTGCACTCAGCTCTTTTTTTTAAACTGGTGAAGTCCTATTGCAGCCTTAATGAACCTCAGACAACATGTCATAGAAAATGCAGTTTCCCTTTAAACCTTCCTACATCTCTGGTGCTCCTCCAAGTTTAAATTAAACATCTCCTTGTTTCTGAAAATAGCTTACATTGAGTTTTCTTCCCCCACTAAGCTGAAAAAGTTTATTTCATCATTACGCAGTCGAACTTAGTAGCAATGTGTGTTCAAAAGATTTGTTTTCGTTTTTTAAGTTACCGATCTGATGGTCAGCTGAAAATTGTCAGATTGCAGTCACCAGTTGATTTCTCTTTGCATCTTTCCACACAAATCATCTCACTGTACTCTGCTAACAAAATGTAAATTTAAGTTAATGTTTCTCTTTATGCCTGGTTTGATTTCTTCATTTCTTTTTTGTTCACCCACTTTGCATCCCTTTCTCATCCGATTCTCCTCCAGGGCAGTTTCCTATTTCAATCAGACTTTATTCTCTTTCCCAGCTCGTTTTGCCTTATTTGGCTATTTAGCCTGTCCCATCTCTTCTAATGACCTCATCATCTTAGCCACAATTTCCCTCATTCTCATCAGTTTGGCTTCCCCTCGATGTTTTTTCATTCATTCTTTATGTCCTTTTAACAATCCACCATTTCAGTCCTTTGTTGTCTAAAACAAAGCAGAAGGATTACACTGGAACAGAGAGAGAGAGTTCCTAAAAAGCCAATTAAACTCTTAGAGCAAAGCTATTTGTTAAATATCCACCAAAGCCTTGATGTTTTTGCATAAAAGGTCTTTAAATAAAAGGTCCATGCATATTGACTAATCTGTCACTGTCTCGTCTTGCAGTTGGCCATGGTCAGAGTGAAGGAGAGAGGATGAACATCAGGGACTTTCAGATTTACATCAGGGATTCCCTGCAGCACATTGACCTCATGAAGTCCCACCGCCCGAATCTTCCTGTCTTTATTGTGGGCCACTCCATGGTAGGACGCTTCCCAACACCCGTTTCAGTTCTTTCAGTGATTTCCCGTTGATTGCGGATGCTACTTCTATGTTTGCTTTTTGAATTATTAGTTTCTCTTTTCGGGTCTTTTTGAATGTTTTAGATTTGAAAACCATCTGGTGTGGCGTGAACTGAATAGTTTCTTGGAGATTAAAGTAAGATCTTTATAATTTAGTCTTGCTGTGAAGCCAAAGCACGTGCCGTTATAATTCTCTGAAATCGAAGATATGGTTTAACCGTAAACAGAGCTGAGCTAGTTTCATATACGTTCCAACATCCTGCCAGAACCACAAAACCAACAAAGAAGAACATGCCTGTGCTAATTCTTTCCTCACTTTAAGCTCCCGTTTTATTTGTTTTTGGCTGGATTGGAGCGCCACGTGTCTGATTGATGTGTGAAGGGCAGATGCCAACAGCTCAGGGAAGGTTTATTAGCTTTATCTTTTTTTGCACTTTACTTTTCACACAGTGACACATATTCCACACAGCTGCAGCTGCTTCAGAGTAACAAAAAACCCCCTACAAACCAAATGTCAGCGTGGTTTTGCTCGTGGACAGAGAAGATAAACTGTTCTCAAATCCAGTACAGTGTCATTTTACCGACCCTCCCGATGCCTGTTGTAGTTCACCATTACCTACAGTTACCTATTAGTATCGTCTGTGTTGAGTTAGAAATGGTTTATTGTTGTTACTGGAGTTACTTTCTGCTCAAGACTCTTCAATGTAGCACTAAATGGCAGCAGAGCAATAACTCCATCAAACTGTCACTCCATTAATTTGCATTGGAGCATAGATAGCTTTTAAAATAATTTTATTGTCTTTGTTAGCATCAGTTTCTCTCCCAGGCCTGTCTTCCAATCTTACTGTTCTTGCATACGAGCATGAAACTGCTTTTAAAGCCTGATTTTTGATGAATAATTATGTCCCAAAACAATCCAATACCAAGTTTAGATTTAGAAGTAATGTCAGAAAGTACGATCATTTGTTACACTGTATATATGTACATAAAAATAAACTGTTTTTTATGTGTTAGTATGATCTCTTTCTGCAACACTAAAATTCTACAAATACAGTAAAATAAACTTATGACAAAAGCTGTTCATCTGGTCCAGATAGAGCTGGTGATGCCAGAGTCTGTGCCTTCTGCAATGGAAAAAGAAGTCACTTGTTCCCAGTCGCAAAAACAACAAGACTGGGAATATTAGAGCTCGGTGAGCAATCCTGAGTTCAGAATCCACTGTGGTTATCCCTATGTAGACGGCTGTGAACAGTTCTGGTATAATCTATAAACAAAATCCAATTTTTTGGAGCGTTAGCTAATCGTTAGCCTAACCTTAAGCTAACAGTAGCTCAAGCTTGAAAACGAGTCAAAATGTTTTCAGCTGATCACTTTTTTTTACTGTAAGGGTCGTAAGTTTAATTGTGTAAGGAATATAAATGGGTATAAATTTCAGAACAGAGTTAAAAGATTTTAGTGGAGTTTTGTGACTGATGAAACAGGGCAATTAAATAAATCTGTGATAGAAAAAGTCTGAAGGGCAGCTTCTGAATTATTTTCAAGTGATTGGTTCAGAGCGTTTCACAGAGCCGCACCAAAACAGCACAGCCTCTCATTGTTGTGCTCCGTGACCCACTAACTCTGAGCACAAACAAACAGAACAAAAACATTAGAGATGAGTTACATAATGGATGTTTACTGTCGGTGTTAGTGGGCTGAGTCAAGCTGGATCTCATTGAACTCATCTCTGTTGGATTAACAAGCTACTCACAGTCTGTACTTGTGCTTTATGAGTGTTTGACATAGTGTCATGCCTTTATATAATTTTTTATAGGGTTAGGGGATTGATAGGGTAATAAAGTACAAAGGCTCGCACAAGTCAGAAACGCGACAGCTCATGACCGCATAAATCAGAGCGCAAAAAGAAGAACCGCTAATTCACTCAATAACTGTCCTCCTTCAGTAAGGAGCTTTGCCTTAGTTGTACATCAGCATTTATAAGTCAAACTCAACGCGAAGAAAGATTTTATTGTAGATTTAATGAGCTTTACAGAGAAATTAGAACCAAGTTGTTTGAAGAATTAAACATAAGATTACATTTTAAAGAAAAGGTTATCCGCTTTCAGGAACAAACTGAAAAAAAGTATTTAGGACTTTGAGAGCTTAACTTCAAGACTGGCTTGGTTATTTGCATCAGCGCTTTTGTTTTTCTTGACCTTTTTCATAGTTTCTAAGGGTATCTGAAAGGAGATCTCTGTCTTAATGAATCTTGTAACATCCCTTTTCTAGATTTCTGTTTGGAAGCTCAATTATTATGAATTAAATAGCAGTCAAAGAGGTATCATAACAAACAATCCCTATTTGAAGCATTTTTATTGCAAACAAAGTTGCCCAGATAATCAGGTCTCTTGGGTATAAGTTTGTTCAATATTGTGTCTCAAAACAATTGACTGTTGCAGATAAATTCTGCATTGGCCCTTGTATAATTTTAACCCATAAAGATACATTTTAAGAAAATCTGAGAACCATGGTTGTTCACGGGATAAACAAAGCAAACTCTTCCCTCCAGGGCATGGGTCAGTCTCTGCCTCGAACTGGGGAGAGGAGATAAGTTCAGGTATCTTGTCGTCTTGTTGATGAGTGATGGTACGATACAGAGACAGATATGCTAAATAGTGAATCCTTTATGGCGTTCTTATTTTGGTCTGTCATGACGTAGAACGATCTGAGTCATAAAGCAACGGTCTTGATTTACCGGTTGATCTACTTACCATGCTGCACCCAAGATCTTGAGATATGGATCATGACTAAAAGAATAAGATCCTGGATAGAAGAGGCTGAAAGGAGCTCTTCTGTAAGGTTTCTGGATCTGTTTTGACATTTGATCAGATGGAAAATCGGATCGATTGCCGATGTGTCCTTGGGCAAAACACTTCACCCATCTTGCCTGCTAGTGGGGATCAGAGGGCCCGGTGGCGCTGCTGCATTGCAGCCTTGCTTCTGTCAGACTGCCCCAGGGCAGCTGTGGCTACTGTCCAGTAGCTTGCCACCATCAGCATGTGTGTGAGTGTGTGCATAAAGTGCTTTGGGCTCCTCTGGACTTGATAAGGGGCTAAAACCAGAAAGCCAACACCAGGGATGGATGAACGGACTGGTTCTATGTACGTAACGCTGCACTGCCTTCAAGTCTGACTGAAACTGCAGAACATTTTTAATAAATGTGATTTTTTTTTTCCTGCTACTTATAATTACTGCGTTTGAAAATCAAATTGTCCTTCACTTAGGCCTCTTCTTCTATCTCCTTGTAAATGAATACTTGTTTATTGCAGTAAGTTGAGCTTCGGAAGCTTTTAGTATCACTTGATTAATGTGAATTGGTTTGGCTTACATAGCTCATTGTTTAAAGGAGCATCTAGGGAAGCTTTTTCTTTTGTACTATAAAGCCTGGGCTGTAAATGTATACTCTTGCTGTGTGGTCACGGACAAAGGCAGTAGAGTGTCTAAAAATCAGAACTAAGTTTAGGACCGTATCCTCCAATGGTTATTGTTTATCTTTACATTTCTTCTTCTCTGATGTGTTTGCTCATTGTCTTGCTTTTTCATCTGATGGTTTGGGGATTTTTTTGTAGTTCTATGCAGATATTCGCCACATCAGTCTGTACTGTTAATCCACCAACTTGTATCCATCAGTTTCTTCTTTTATTATTCCTCACCCTCCTATCACCTCGCTATGTTTTCATTCCAGTCCTTCTTTATGTTTTCCTTAAAAGCAACAAAATCCCAGACTGGGTGCTACGGAAACCAAGCCCATGCTCAGTGTTGTGTCGGCTTGTTTTCACAGGCCTCACTCTCCGGCTTCCCAGTGTTGTAGCGATGCATCCTGTTTCCATTAGCCTGTTCCTTTGCTCCTCTGTGTGTACACGAATCTGTTTTAAAAAGGCCTTGAATGACGTAAAAACTACAAGACAATGAGCCATCTGTAGACTCCTGTATGTGTGCTGCTGACATTGTGATGGAGATTGCAGGATCCAGAACCAACAACTGCAGAAGCACTTTCCCTTTTTGTTCAGATTGAGCAAAAACGCAATAAGGGATTCCATTAGGATTGTTTTTTTGTTTTTTTTGAGATTTGGTCCTGGACAAAAGTAATTGATGGGGTGTGAATCCAGACAGGTTTCTCACTCCTTTATATTTACTCAGTTCAGCTGCATGGGTAGAAATATGTGGTCCTTTACTGGACCTTTACTTTAGAGTTTTACTTTGTAGCTTAGTTTAGAACCATAAATTTCTAGTCTGTTATGTGATCAATCTCTGGAGAGCTCTAGATTTCAGATATATATCCTAAGCCTCAGCTTCAGCACTGTGAACTCTCTGCATGTCCCCCATTTGAGCTGGCACTAAGGAATTTCAGCTGTTTTGTATGAGCTCATAGGATCGCTCCAGCATGTTTCTACTGCCCAAGCTTCTTCTTCTCCCTCCAGCTAAAGTTTTTTTTTTTGTTTTTTTTCCCCCTCTCCAGTCAAATTTCTGACAATTGCCCCAAATGTCTAACTTTCCAGGCGCCAACTATTTATGTAATGGCTTATCACTGTTTAGTGTCTATTTGTTCATCTTTTTCCTCTGTATGTATCTCACATTCAGCGTCTTGCCAACGTGGTTACTGGGATTGTTATTACGGCTTATTTTTTATTACTATTATACATAAAAAAAAATCTACTATTTAAAGGGGAAAAACTACAATAGAAAATTAGGTAAGAGTGGCAAAGAAGACTCCTCTTTTTACAACAGGCTTTCCTGGCATCCCGGGTATCAGCATATTATTTTTCTTTATTGTCTTGTACATTTCCTCTCTTGCTTGTTCTTACATGATGTCCTGATGTGTTTCTCAGCATTTTATTTTCTGTTTCCTCAACTTAAAAAACATGTGTCCTTTTGGTGGCATATGCATTTCTCTTATTGTAATGTCATAATTGTAGCATTTTTAATACTTTTTCATTTTTGCATCCATCCCTCTTCTAACCCTGCTCAACCTTGAAGTCTTGAACTGTGTCCAGCAGTCATTGGGCATGATGCTGGACCGGTCAGCAGTCATGCGGAAACAACCCACTCGTTTTAGCACTGCACAGAAAGACCTCAGGCCAAGATTATAACCTATGAACCCATTGGTGCAAGGCAACACTAGAGAAAATAATTTTTGAAAATGTTCTCCTGTTTCTGATATCTAAGCTTAACCTTGCACATTTTTAGTTAAAACTTTTCTCCAGTTTCGTAGGTTTTTGCCTTTTTTACTAAAGGTTTAATGAACCTGTGCAGGCCACCTTCTGTCTGTTTCCAATAGTTATTAAACTTTTAAAAATGATAATAGGAGTACATTTCTAAATGTAGCTTGTTCAGCTATTAGCAATTTACTTGCTCTATTTAGAGCAGTGGTTCTTAACCTTTTTTAAGGTACCGAACCCACCAGTTTCATATGCGCATTCACTGAACCCTTCTGTAGTGATAAATAAAATATGATTCCCCCTCCCCGCCCCCAAATTCAAGACATAGGGGTGACCCAGCTAGAGTCTAGTTGGGTCACCGCAAGATCATTAATTCTTCTTAAAAGGTAGAGTCTCTGAGAACAGTTCTTCAAAATATAGTCAGTGTTTTCAGCAAAGTTGAGCTGTCTGTCCAGGAACGACCCAAGGTATTTAAAATTTGCCACAGTTTCAACAGGTTGGTCATTGAGAGAAACTGGAACCACTTTAAGGTCTTGTTTAGATCATTTAATTAGCTCTACATTCTTAAGAGAATGAAAAATTAATAAATAATAATGACTTTGCGGTATTCTGATTTAGTAATGTAATTATATTAGTTGTGTTACACCCCCACGCCACTAGAGGCAGTACCAACCCCGAAAATATGCGACTAAGGAGCAGATTTAGAAGTACACCGAAAGCTACAGAATTTGGTAAAAACTGTGAGTTTTGCTGAATTAAATAAAGACACAAGTTCAAATCCATGCTGAGTGTGGAGCTCCTTCAATCACTGCTCCTCCGCAGCTCTGATTGGCTAAGCAATGTAACGTGATCCTCTACAGCAAGTGATGGCAAAGCGTGGCGCGTCATCACGACTTTACACAGTGCGTCTTTACCTCCACGGCAGAGGCTCCGCCGAACCCCTGAGACCGACTCATCGAACACCTGGGGTTCGACTGAACCGAGGTTAAGAACCACTGGTTTAGAGTAATCAAGCTGTGAAATACGCAGACTGTATGTATTTTTGCTCATCAGGCAGTTTTTGTACAGGTTAAGTCAGAGTGTCAGTGGGACATTACCAGCATCCACTGCCCAAAGTGTTAGAGGAGGAGCGTGGTAGGTGAGCAGTAGGCAGTGTTTGAAAAAGCTTTACTGTCTCAGTCCTTTATTTATGCATGTACCAAACCTCTATGGAAAATACAACTTTTTCTTCTTTAAAAATCCTAGAAGAATCACATATGTTGGGTGTTAAATAAAACCGAACACATTTTCACCCTGAGGTAGAGGGATAATTCAGTCACTGTGTAAATGTTTTTTTTTTGTTTGTTTTGTTTTGTTTATTTATTTTCACACATGGAAGTTTTACTGTTGATATGAGGAGGGTTTCAGGAAGACATAACAGGAAACCAAACATGGAAGAAACAGGCTTCTGGTTTCCTAAAGAAATGTGCGTGTTTGCAAGCGGACATGTTGTCCTGTGGGAAACGGCCTGTCTTCCTGTGGTGCTTCTTTTCATGAAGTGGACCTGTCATTGGCCCTGAGCTGATGAATATTCACACAACTGACAAAGAGTGCACAGATAAACAAAGATGAAGGCAATTAGTTTCTAAAGCCAGAGAGAGAGAGAGAGAGATTTGCCCAAGCAGGATGCCTGTGTGTGTGTGTGTGTGCGTGTGTGTGTGCGTGTGCGTGTGTGTGTGTGCGCGTGTGGGGGTGTGTGTGTGTGTGTGTGTGGGTCCACCACTTGTTGCACACAAGGAGAGGAACTGTACCAAAGTCATCCATGGTTAATTGATTTTAGCCCTGATGGTCACAGAGCTGCTAATTATCGTCAGCCGACATCACAGGGTTCAAATCAAAAACAGGAAATGTCTGCATAGCTGTCAAAGTGTGGACTTGTCCTCATGTGAAGCAGCGAAGCAGTGCGTGTTTCGCCCTGAGGGCTTTTCAGTCACATTTCACTCTCAGTGTGTGTGTGTGGATTACTGAGAAGGCGGGTGGAAATTCACACCCAAATAAACAAAAGATGGATTGTTTTGTGTTGGTCTTGACCTACTGGTATTTTTCCCACTGCTGGTTGCATCAGAACCTCTCTGGTGTAACCTTCCCATTGCTGCCACAGGGGAGACGAATCTCCCCATCACTTGTTATAGACAGATGGATCATAATATTGAACTATATCACGTAACTTCACATCTATTATCTGTCGCCCTTTCATTTTTTCCCGTATTTTCACTATCTGTGCATCTTTTACCCATGTTACTTGCTAATATCACTGTAATGGGATTACCAGCAAATCTCTGAGGACAGCATGTACATTCAGCACTTTTAACGTCACAACTCATGACAGCATGGTAGTACAACATAAGCTATTATTAGCATAACATGCAGCCATTTTTATCTTACAGATAATCTTGGTGAACTACTGACTACATAAAAACGTTTATGTGTATTTTACTTAATTCTCCACTTGTCGGCACTCATGCAGTTTAGACAAGTTTTTAGTTCAGGTGCTTCATTCTGAACCATTAAATTTGTTTTCAAGTTTCAGTGTGATAATCAGTGAATTACAAATCTTGTCTAATGAGAAAGAGCCGTTTATTCTAATTTTATTCTGAGGAATTGTGATTGAAAATGAGGATAACTTTTTGCTTGGAATAACACCCACTAAAAGCCTGTATGTATCATCAAAATGGACTAATTTCTATGGAATTAAATCTGGCAACTTCTTTGCAAATCTAATGAACTGGATTGAGTGGGAATATTAAAATCTACGGTGGCCGACAGGTGCAAACGCACAGCAACGGAGAAAAGATGCAAACAAAAAGAGACGCAAACAAATGAAATGCAGCAAACAAAATAAAAGACGCAAACAAAATTTTACAACTATTATCTGACGTAATACTTTTGCCGCTGCTTTTCTGAACACCCGTTTTAAAGGATGCAGGCCTTAAATTTGGACACAGCTGTTTTTTGTTCGACTCCCTCTACTGGTCTGGAGCACTTCCGTTTTCAGCACTTTTTGTTTGCGTCTCTTTTTCTGTTTGCTGCATTTAATTTGTTTGCGTCTCTTTTTTTGTTTGCATCTTTTTTCTGTTGCTGCGCGTTTGCACCGCACCGTAAAAATCTGATATTAAAGAAACAAATTATCCTCCCAAGCTTCAGCTCACTTCTAAAGATTTGCAGAAGGCACTAAAATTAGTCGACATTAATGCAGACAGGAACAAGCAAAGCACCAGATTGACGTTGACATTTTTCTTTCTGGTTTAAAAAAAACATAAAAAAAAGGAATTATATTAAAATGTTTAACCTCATATTTTTACAACAAAATAGTATCACTATAATTAATGGTAGGAAATAAATCACAAACTGATGGTAGGAGATTCCCATCAAGCCTTTTTGTGTTGAACAGGAGATGTGATTCCTTCAGGTTCAGATCCAGAAGAAGCAAAACATGCTATGCTTGACTGTTGCTATGATTTATTTAGTTGTTTTTTTTTATTATCTGATGTGTTATGTTTATTTTACAGCCTTTTATGTTGTCTTTGGTCAGCAGGTGCTTTCACCTTGGAACTCTCTTACGAAAGCCTTTGTGCCCAGTCTCTTTCATTTTGTTACATCAAAAACACTGACATTAAATAAACCAAGTGGATGTTCTGGGTTGTTTTATGGCCTTCCGGAAGAGTCATCGATGGATTCTTGGAGTAATTTTGTCAGGTTCTCCCTTCCTGTGAATAATTTTCCACATGTGGATAGTAGCTCACACCCAAAACGATTTGAACTTCTCCCTAACTGATAGATATCGAGGACTTTGTCATCTGTGCTTCGGTTTCTTCATGGTGAAATGATGTGTTGCTTTTTAGGATCTTTGAGCCTACTTCATGTTGTCAGACAGGCTCTGTTTAATTTTCTTGAGGATACATTTCTGGGAGTCATCGGGGATGAATTGAGACCAAAACCGGTGTTAATTTATGATTTCATAAACGGGGCAAGTTTCACATTTAACCAAGGTCTTGATAGTTTTCTTCCCTTTATAACTGGATTCATCTGATGAATATGGGTTAGGGTCTTTACTGAAATTTTCTGTGTAAATTATTACATTATTAAAATTTGTGTGATGATTTGAAACTTTAGGGAGCCAAATATTTTTTCACAGTTCTTTATAGTCACAGTTAAACTGAAGGTGTGCTTAAGTTCCAGCATTTACTACTCCAACAAAAACAAATTAGGTGAAACTAAAACTTTATCTGATGTTTACTCCTCCTTAGGGTGGTGCTATCTCCATCCTCACTGCCTGTGAAAGACCCAGTGATTTCACTGGAGTGGTCCTGATAGGCCCGATGGTCCAGATGAACCCAGAGTCTGCGACGCCCTTTAAGGTACTGCCTCACGGTCTACGTGTTTATTATCAGAACTGCACTTCTTTTCTCTTTATTTATGTTTTTCTTCCCTTTCCTACTGCTGTCAACAATCAGATTTCAGTTCCTGCAACCAGTGTCATCTTTTCAAAGCCAGACTTCAGCTAAATCTAAATCTTTAATGGGATAGAGAGGGTTTGTTTTATCTTTTTTTGTTTTTAAATTGGTGCCAACTTAAAATAGCAAAACACTCGGATGTGAAGAGAACTGTGAAAATATTCAGACAAAGTAGGATTCTCCTGACGAAGGTGTCAGATTGTGAAAACAAACTAAAAAAAAAATAAAAATCTCAGCCAGCTTTTTCTCCCCAAAGGTTTTCGTGGCGAAGCTCCTCAACCACATGCTGCCGAGCCTCACCCTGGGATCCATCGAGTCCAAATGGGTCTCACGGGACGAAACACAGGTGAGAGACAGACACTGACTGGTTGCTGTGAATCTGAGTAGGTATGCTCTGCTGACGATGTACCTGACTTGTCAAGTGGTTTGTGTGTGTGTGTGTGTCTGTGTGTGCGTGTGTGTGTGCGGGTGTGTGTCTCATGGGAAAATGTGTCCAGTGGTGTACATTCATGTGAAGTTGAGCAACTTTTGAACAATCCCAGGATGAAGACCGCACCTGTTTGACAACGACAAACAAAGTGCATTTACTTTGTGTCACATTTAAAGTAGCTGCAGCTGAACCACGACGGAGCCAAATACAAACATGCCGTCACGTTCACACACACCTGTGAAACCACGTATTCATG
Organism: Poecilia formosa; assembly: GCF_000485575.1. Classification (NCBI taxonomy): domain Eukaryota; kingdom Metazoa; phylum Chordata; class Actinopteri; order Cyprinodontiformes; family Poeciliidae; genus Poecilia; species Poecilia formosa. The sequence goes on along the minus strand of NW_006800379.1, from coordinate 59,614 downwards.
CAGGTTTGTGAAACTTTTCATGCGTCCCAGCGGCCACACATCATGTTATTTCTGCTTCCTCTAATAAGACGGGGAAGTTTTTGTGTTCAACAATAGGTGGCTTTAACCCTTTGCATTATGTTTCGGGTCAATTTGACCCATTTCAGTTTTTGTGTTCAAAATCAAAGTGCAGGTTTTATACTTTCATTTCTTTCCGTGAAATGTTGCGACTTTTTCGCATCTAAGGTCATGAACTGCTGCGTCAAATGTCTGCACCCAGTTTGCATACAAAAATGACGTTTTGGGACAGACGGTAAAATAACACGGTCAACACCACCACACCAAATCCAAGGTAGATTGTTGTCATCGAAATGACTCTTGGTCCTACAAGATTTGCTGTCACAAGAATTGATGATATTTGAATTAACATTTCAGCTCTTTATATCCCCACTCATGGAGAAGATAGTCCTCGACATGACTAATTTGGAGGGGAGGCGTGTCTTTCAAGAGAAATGGAAGCCGCTGGATCTAACTGTCTTGTATGCGTATGTTTTAATCCTGGTATTGGCTGGAATACACAGGTCAAAGGTTGGAGCAACTGCAGGTTTTTGGAATGTGATGACAGTAAAACAAGTTCCTCTTGTGTGAGATGCAAGAAATACATCTGCAGAAAGCACACAGTTACATTCTGTCTATCATGTGGGGAACAATGAAAATGTTGAATACTGAAAACCCTAACCTTAACCCTAACCCCATCTGCTCCAGCAGCCAGCCTGCTACCAGCTGCTTCACCGACATGAATCCAAAACTGCAAAAATCACCTGCGTCCAAAGAAAAACAAACCATAAATCTATGTTGGGGAAAAAAATGCATACACATTAAGAGCAAGAGAAAAAAAAAAAGATTTCACAAAACATAACGACTAAACCAAAAACATACAGTGTAGATGAAGATGAGTTGTTGGTTTAAAGGTTATGTTTGCATCTCTTATCATTGTGTTTCATAAATCTCAAATCCTTTGCTGTGCTTTTGGGTTTATTTTACTGCCATGTGGGATTTATTTATTTTTTTGTTGTTGTTCTAAAACCTTGCTTGATATCAAAGCGTGGAGGAATGCTGCATAAACAGCGTTACGGAGTCCGCCCAACACTGTTCTTTCCGCTCACAACTCTTTTGCACGGCTTTCTCCCGTCAGGTGGAGGCATATGACAACGACGAGCTGAACTACCACGGCAGGTTACGGGTGTCGTTTGGCATCCAGCTGATGGCGGCGGCCGAGAGGATCGAGAGGGAGATCCCATCCATCAGCTGGCCCTTCCTGCTCCTCCACGGCGACGCTGACAAGCTCTGTGACATCCGAGGCTCCAAGATGATGTTCGAGAAAGCTCCAAGTTCAGATAAGAAACTGACGGTGGGTGTGAGTTCTCACAGAGGCGAGCCCTTCTTTTTTTTTGAGAAGTGGAAGAAAAACATGTGACGTGATATTTTTAGCTGAGCAAAGTGTGGTAGGTTTATTTGCACAGCATTGTTCAAAGATAATGTAATTCAAAGTGCTATGCAGGAAGATCAGCAGCACAGAAGTAATAAACATCACATTTATATCAAGGCATACTAAAAGAATTGTTCACTTCGAAATTGCATAAAAAGAAAAAAAAAACTCAAATTTAAACAAATGAACAGATGAGAAATGACAAACTAAATGATTAAACAGTATTTGACCTTTAGAAGAAAGATACAGAAAAAAAATAATGTTTTGGTTCTGATCTATAAGAAATAACAGTTTTATGAACTGAGAGTTTGTTCCTGAGCTGAGGAGAGTACTGGTAAAATATAACGACTTCTTCCTGAGTTTGGTTAGCCGCAGTTCATTCAGGATCAACTGCAGCTGCCGTGTTTAAGTATTTACAGTGACATTTAAAGACACTATTAAAACAATCATACAGGCTTTTTCTAAAATAAAAGCTTATATGAATTTTTCTGTGTTTTTTTTTTTTGACAACAAACATTTATTCTGTCTATTTTAGGGTGGAATAGGTTGATTTAGTAATAGATTACCTAGTTGTTAAATTTTAAGTCTGAATCTAGTTAAATGATGACTTCTAACTCTGCATTTTTGTGACTAAAATCAATTATTTCTGCATTAGACTGAAGTTTTGCAAATTGAAGATTTTGTGAGGGTGAAAGTGAGAGTGCTATTTTTGATTATGTCAAGGTTTCTAGGGTTTACCAAGGTTCCCAGACATCCGGTCCACACATATACGGTATAAGGTTTTTAAAATATTCAAATTTTCTCACCAAAACGCGCCCTGAAATTGTGCTGTTCCTCACACCCCAAACAGATTTAGTGATTTAGATTTAGTGCTCATCAAATGGCCGTCATATTAGAAAATGTTCTGTTTTCCTTAACAATAATAGTTTTCAGGGTTTTTTTTTTTATGCATATCGTTTCTTTGACGTGGCCAAATGTTTTCCCAGATCATTGAAGGAGGATACCACGCTCTCCATCACGACCTCCCTGAAGTGGCCGAGACTGTGCTGAAGGACGTGACGAGCTGGATCACAGATCGCCTCCCTCCATCATCGACGCCACCGCAGCAAGGCTCGTAGATCTCCAACGTAAAAAACAGAAAAAAGAAAAAAGAAAAAAAATGAACTCAGTCAGCGCTCCAAGGAGACTCCCAAACCGTATCCCGCCAGGCGTACATCCTTTCCCAAAGCCATGTGAGGCGTAAACACTTCTTTACTGTCCAAGGGAGGCGTTTGCGCTCACTGATCTGACGTCGCGTTCTCTGTCTGAAGGGTTTACTAACATCATTTTCCATCTTCTTTAAGAGGATGATGCCGTCACAAACTTTGATCCTAGAAACTCAGCAAAAATAAAAAATAAAAACATTTCCGAGCAGAATCTACAATCAGGGATGTGCCTCATGCGGTCCGGCCAGTGGGTGCGTTGGTTTTGTCATCATCTCCTGGTCTCCTGCGCTGCTCAAGTGAAGTTGAAATCACATTAAGCTATGGTTCTAAGTGCAATAATGACATTATCCTCTATTAGTCACTGAATTGATCTTTTAGATACTAATACCAAATGTAACACCTTGCGTTACTGACCCAAAGAAATAGCTCTTGCTTTTCCCTCCCTCAAATCCGCAATACATCAAAAGGTCAAGTTGCTGTTTGATCTCCGCTGGGGGGGCCGATGGCTAAGGTCACCTCAAACTGTCAATAACTGGTTTATCCAATATTCCAACATAAACGCTGTCATAAATCTTTCTGAGCTTTCTTTATATTCTTAAGAAATCCTATCTTTTCTTCTTTCATATGTCTCCTTTGGCCTGAAGACAGAAGGTCTAATAAACAGCTCAAAATCAATACTTCTTCAACAAAGAAGATTCAGAAAAGCTTTTTTTCTTTTTAAGCTGATAGATTTGAAGACATTTTATACATGGCACTGTTTATCTTTTTTTAAATAAATGAGTGCTTTCAATGACAGAGTCGTGAGCACAATCGTTTCCAGGAGGCAATTTGACCAGGTGACGCTGTTGTGACTTTCTCTGCAGATGGGGCCTCATACTGAGAGGTCAAAGGTCAAATGTTTTGACCCCATTTAAGGCCACGGTTGACTTCACTGTTAGTGGTTCATGTAGCATCTGTTTGGTGAATAGGGAATACCTCAAAGCTGTGAGAGGAATTAACGTGGTTCTCTCGGGGGAAGAAGCTCCACTGTCTCACAAAACGAATCACACCCTTGAATTTAGTCAGATTTTGTCAAGCACAAACCGAAACGCATTCTGTTGGACTTCTGTGTGACCGAACAACACAAAGTAGTGGCTAAGGGGGAAGTTGAACAAATCTGAGCAGTCGACGCTCTCGAAGCACCTTTTGTGTAATTGCAGAGCAGATCTTTTGAGGTCGCTGCCAGCTTTGCACATAACATTTTTTGCACATTCTTGTAGGCAGCATAGCTCAAGTTCAGTCAGATGGTGGGCATAAATGATCGTCAGTTCAAGTCTTCCCACAGATAGATTCTCAGTTGGATTCAGGTCTGGACTTTGACTGGGCATACTGTGATGCGAACCATTACGCTGCAGCTCTGGCTCTGTGTTTTAGGTTAGTTGTTCTGCTGGAAGGTGAACCTCAGGCTCAGTCTCAGGTCTTTTGCTGTCTATAAAAGGTTTTCTTCTAGGTTGACCCTGTTTATAGCTCCACACTCTTCCCATCAACTTTGCCTTGTTTCTCTGTCACTGTTGGAAATGTCAGCCCCGCAGGATGATGTTGCCACCGCCATGTTTCCCTGTGAATACGCATGTTCTCGGTGATGTGCAGTGTAATGTTTCTTTCCACCACAGGAGGCGTTTTCCATGTCAGCCACAAAGTTCAATGTTGGGTTCATCTAACTTGGACTCTATTTGTCACGTTTGTCCCCTAAATACCATGTAGAAAAAAAAACAAAAAACATATGGAACATTTTTCCCCTTTTAGTAAAACTTTCTTCTTGCTACTTTTAAAAATGTTTCACTTTAAGAGTATAAATGTAGTTATATATCAGAAGCTAAAATAAAACTTTGTTTTAAAGTAGAAAGCTTTGGAATAGCTGTCTTATTCTGAGTTTGAATGCCTGATAGAAATAATTACTACAATTATTCTAAAATGGACTTCTGTATAGAAAGCCACAGTTGATGGAGTAACAGAAGCAGCTGTCACCTCTTTCACTCTTTGGCCCCTCCCCAAACAGCAGTGTGCCCCCCCTGAAGTCAACCTTGGCTTTAATAAGCAATCATGTCACAACGGCTTTTATTTTTGGTAGCTCTTTAATTGTAAGCTAAGCGGACACACACTGCGCCGCACCGTCATGCGGACTGTAATTAGCCGCTGTCGCTACCTGTTGCTTTGAATCGTTCACAATGAGAAAACATTTGAGAAGTCAGGGCTCCAACATCAGGATCACAGTTAAGCTCATTGTCGGTATTCACCACCAACTTTTTATATGCGCCTTTTTAGAAGAATTGTAGTTATTAGTGCTGGATGAGTTTAAATGAATCACGCAGAGTTCAAAGACGCTCCTGCAGGAGGCGTGGGGAACATGGTGATGGCCGGCTGCCATGTTTATCTGCAGCAGCAGTTCTTTTGTTCCAAACGCGCTTCACATGTGCCGTCACCAGGGGGATCCCGGCCGAAGTGACAGAATGAGAGGAACCTCTGGGTCCTATACATCTTTCCAACTTTTCCGTCTCCTCCGGTCGCACCGCGTTTCACCGTGAGCTGGGTCTGGCGTTTTTGTTTCATCTTTCATCTTCCACTCCTTTTTTTCTTTTTTTTTTTTGGCTACAAGTGCTAACGATTGCTCTTTGTTCTGTCCATCACGTACGCCTTTGCTCTGTCACAGATTCAGACATGTTGTCCACGGACACCCACACCGTCACACGCAGGGACCTATCTCGGCAGCAACAGGCAGCGGGGATGCTTTGTGGAGATGCTGTTTTTGCCTTAGAGCGCTCTTGTTGTTCTGTAAAATGTACAACTCTGGTAAACCTGAAAGATTTAGCTCAGCTTAGTGCCGGATCACACCACACAGTGTCCAAGTGAGCATCCTCTAAAATTTCTCTTCCACAGATCTTTTTTTTATTTTTTTGTGATCAGTTATTATCACATCACACAGAAGATTTACCCTCAACCTGCATCACCCTGTGTGCAGATATAGACAGAAACGTAATGTATTTCTGACTCTCAGCGAGAGTCAGACCCCTTAAACCCAACCAGAACCGCTCGCACTTCAAACACAATCTCCTCCTGATTAGGCTGCAGCAGACCCAGCAGCACACAAAGGCTGCCCAGTCCCCAGTTGTATTCAAACTCCTAATGGCTCCCCTGCGGCACAGCATCAGCACAATGACCTCAGCCCGCAGCGTAATTTAGAAAAAAAAAAAGAGCTCTACCTGTCAGACTACGTGAGTGGATATTACTGTTGTTTGCTTTGACGGTAGAGAGAGAAACCGGGATGCAGCGAGAGGAGAAAGCGAGGAAAGAAGCCAACAGTAACCATGGCAGCGCTTTCTGTTTCTTCGTTTCTCTCTCTCTGTCTCTCTCTCTCTCTCTCCTGTGAAATCACTCAGTAAAAATAAATATCCTCATTAATTTTGTGGATCGTCTGGCAGACTAGAGGGTCTCGAAGCTTGTTGTCCATTTGCTGCTCTGAGGATTCCCTTTTTGTGTGAGTGTTGAGATAAGAGACTAAAGCATCATCAGCTCGCAGTGAATAATAAGAGCTGCATGCGCTGAATCCTAAACAGCAGGGATTATACACCATTTGTGTCAAACAAGGAGCTTTCCTTGGACATTGTGTGGTTGGAATTTCCCTTTTTTTTTTTTCTTCGTCATACGTTTGTCAAATTTTTTTACACATACATTCCATGTCTCTATTAAATGGTGATCAAATGCAGTCCAGCACTTTCCCCAATAGATTGCATTCCTGTTCATCCCAACAGTCAACGACCTCTGGCTTCACTTATTTCAAAGCCGACGCTCTTTTCCAGTGACATGCATTGTGGTCAGATTGCTCACACTGAGACAGCCATGTGGAATCGCTCAGTTAATAACTGGTGATCCTTTCGACTATTCAGATTCCGACTTCGGACAGACGCTCTATATTAAGTAACTGGGAAGGGGAAGGAAGGGGGCAGAACAGAGCTGAATCCCAATTGGGCTGCAGCTTTTATAACAAAGCCAGATTCATCCTGCCTGCTGGTTTATCAATGGGGTCACTGTTTCTGTTTGAGTTTTTTCTTTCTTTTTTTTTTTTTCTTTTACGACTTTAGGACTGTTTCTATGAAAAGAACTGTTATTTATGACAGAGGACTGAAGGGGCAAAGGCCAGTCTTGCTATAGTTTCATGAGATTTATCTGTTCTGAGGAGACTCCGTGAAGCGTTCCTTTAACGGGATAGTTTGTACGTTTTTTGAGTGAGGTTCTGTTCAAAGGTTATAAGCTGCTGATATCTTACATGCATTGAAAACCTTCTTGGGATTTATAAAGTCTAACTTAGTATGTGATACAGGCAAAGTCTAACAGTTTCTCTGAGAGGGAACGAGACCAAAGCAGATTTCTGCCATCTTAGAACATCTTCAGTCTCCAAAATGCCATAGAAGTTCATTCAGATGCTGTCTTTAAGAGCCTCTAAACCAGAGGTGGCCTGAGGGCTTTTTGCAGCCCTCTGAATTATATAATATGTCCACAGTTCAAGAACGGTTGAAATTTGACTCACGAGCACAATCAGTTCACGAAGACAGACACATTTAAATTTAAAATGTAAACTATTGGATAGATTCATCTTTTATTATCTCTGTTTTTTTGTTTGTTTGTTTGTTTTACTCTAATTCACAGTAAATAGGATCAAAAACATGCATCTTTTTCCACTGATAAAATATCTGATAATGATAATAATCATACCGTTTTCAAAGAAAGTAGGACTTATATGCCTTTCTTATTGTCAAGATCACAACTTTTCCAGATTAAAACAAAAATAATAATAATTGACCATTATTTATTAAAAAAATTAATAATAATAATAATGGTAAACATTTGAGAAACTCTTTCAGCTTCAGATCTATAGTGATTTGCAAACATATGAGTACCCAGTAGTCTCATTAAAATATTGGAAATTTTGCTACTTACGTGGGTGATGGGAGGTTGGGGGTGGTGTGCCACTAATTATCTTCCGGTGTGAAGCACATTTAGAGAACATGTGAAGCGTTTCTGGTCAAGACAACTGAAAGAAATGCAAAGCAACATAAGTGGTTAATTACAGTAATCAGTTAGGCCCTATAATTTCCATAATGTGGACACATCAAGCAGAAATGCTGGAATGGACAATTGAAGTGTAACCATACAGCGCAGTAGAAAAAATGGAGCACAAGTCTTTCTTCTTCTATTCAGTAGCTATTGTGACATCGGTGACACACCGCCACCACACCTCCATTTCCTGTGTAAACATTCATCAGCTCTTTATTTAGATGAACCACCCTGGTAATGTGTTGATGCCCTAAAGGTTTTTAAAATAACCGTAGCATGTGATGTTTTTGACAGTTGTTTTAAAAGGCAGAAGTGTTGTTTAGTCTGGATCCCGCCATTTTTTTTATTTATTTATTTTTTTTTTTCAACAGAACCTCATCTCAAAAATGTTGAACTATCCCTTTAAGGTGCTCATGTTGTTGTGCTCAAGCTGTCAGCAAGATTTGAACAGGTCTTCTCCAATTTGCTGCAAACACTAAAAATAAGTAAATAAAGTCATGGTAGTTAGTTTCGCCCTTGTCCTGAAAGAGGTAATGGGAGTATGGCAGCAAATTTTAGAACTCCTGTTCCTGTCTTGCTGTTGTTAAGAAACCTTGTACAATTACTGTACAATAGCTTTGTATTTATAACACACAAAAATGACAATTGTATTGTATTTTAGCTATTTTTTATTTATCTTGTGTAGAGTATTATTAACAAATAACTTCCTGTATTGGCATGTATGTGCTAGTTACACAATATCAATGCACGTTTTATACCAGAACCTATTCAGACACCCTGACGTTCACGTATTCCACTTATAGAGCTGTTGTATATGTAGTCAGCAATCAAACATTGCTTTTCTAAGGAGATTTATACGGTAAGGAATTCACTCCAGTACGTTTTAGGTGATGCTGGACGCGACATGAAACTACTGCCAAATCATTTTACAGAGTTTTGAATTCATGTTCATGTTGTTAACATCTAAAGGTGATCTTACTCTTCGAAACGGAAAATGTGGCTGTGAAGATGTCATGTTTGACAAATATTCAATGTAACTCAGCAGTTTTGAGAGTGTATGGAACTCATCCAAAATCTTAAGCACTAATCAGGAACAAAGAAAACCTTTGATTGCATTTCTTAATACACAATTTACGAGTTATTCATGACAATACCTGCATTGTAAAACTTTGTTTTGTCTATGTTGTTTATGCCTTATTGCTGATGAATGTGCATATTATAGTTGTTTGCCTGCATTGAACCATAAGCTAATTAGAAATGCGCCAGTTCTGCTAGAAACTGGAATCAGACGCTTTGTCTTGATTGGCTCATCGATAATGGGGGATCTTTTAACATACATGAAGGTTAACATTCATGTTGGTCCTGACTTTCTGACGTCTACTGACGTGTCCACCTGCTTGATCTAATCAGTCTCATTAAATTGATGTCTATTAGTCCTTATTAAAGTGCAAACAAGGAAGCAGACATACATTAAAAACTTCTTCTGCTCCTTTTGATACAGGATGAACTTCACCACTTAAATACCTCCCAGCTTTGTTACACACCTGTTCCAAGTCCATTTTATGTTAATACCAAAAAAAAAGACTTTAGATGAAAACTGTTTGAGTTTACCAAGATTATTGTAGCTAAATTACTGAGTTGATGCATAAGCGTTGATCACAATTGTATAAAATAGATAAATCAGGGGTTTTATGTTGTTTTTTGTGGGAGCTTAAAATGAAATTTTAAAATACAGTTTTCCATCAGTGTGACTACGTTGAATGATTGGTTAATTTGCACGTGTGTCTGGAGCATCTCTCTCTCCGTGAATCATCCTGGTTCCTCTTAAGGGATTTTAAGTGTCTATGAAGGGAAACTCCCCGATGTATTACAAGGCCTGCAGAGATTAGATTGTATTTGTAGGGAAATAAAACACAGAGGATTGGATATTTAAGTCTTCCTCGTATATTTTCTGTGTTGATCTGTTTTAACATGTTGTAATGTTACTGAAGGACAGTTTTAATATTCCTGCGCTGGTGTTCTTCTATGTCCTCCAAGCTGTAATCCAACTTAAATTCAGGTATTAAATCTGCTTTTCGCTGAGATAATAAAATCACTTCACTGGTCGGGTGTCAGCTTTTGAAAGTTTGCAACTGTAAATAAGATGGGTATAAAAAAAAAAAAATAACACTGAAAATTCTTCTGAATGTCAATCTACTTATTGCTAGACTGTTCACGACGTCCACAAGTCTTTTAAAATAAACAACATGACTGTTTAACGGCCCTGTGTGACTTTTTTTTAATGTCCAATTCTCTGTCTTGTGGGAGTTTAAATGTTATTTTACTCTTAATGTTAAAACGTATTTTAAATATGAAAATGTTTCTGAAAAAGTAAAAACCCACATTTAGTGTAATGAGGGTAACTAGCTCCTGCATGGTGCAGATTTTTCCACAGCATATAAATCTTGGTTTGTGCTGATCTCAAATAAGCAGAAGTAAAATTAATATTTATTTTTATTTATTTATTTATTTATTAAGCTTATATGATAGGCCAGACACACAATAACATGGACCAACTGAATAAAGCAGCAGGTGCTTACAGCATGAGCTAATTTGCAGCACTTGTCCCTAGATGGGCTTTTATGTATATTAAGATAGTATTAACCAGTGGAAGGGTAATGAAAGAGTAACATAATTAAAAATAACCACACTTTATAACCATAAACCAAAATCATATATGGTGTCACATAAGGTTAGTCATAAAAATAGAAACACTTCTGATCTTATAGCTGCTTTATATTCTGCTCCCTCTTTTGCTCACTGGAAATTGGAAATTTTGGAGAGGATAATCATTCATACTTCAGAGTGTCAAAAATTCACAGCAACACAGATCAAATTTTATTTTTAGGTGTGTTGCACCCTCCTGTGTCAACATTATGCTTATGCTTTCCATTATTATTTTTTTTATCATAATTGGCTCTTTTTTTACTTCAGTCATTAACATTCAAAACAAATATTTGGGAATTTTTTTAGGTTTGATTCCTTAAACTCTAATTTTAGCAATTAAAACATCATCAGACTTTTGGATATCAACAAAGATGTTTATGTTTTCCCATTCTGTACATGCAAACTGAAAGACGAATGTTAAATAAATAAAAAATCGACATTCTCCCTCCCCCAATTGATTTCATCAGTCCAAGAAAATACCATATATATATATATATATATATATATATATATATATTATAAAGCATAAGCATAATGTTGACACAGGAGGGTGTCAACATTTATTTATTTATTTATTTATTTATTTATTTATTTATTTTCAGTCTGATGTAATAGTTTAATCTTCTGAGACTGTGATTTTGAGGTTTCATTAGCTGTAAACTATGTGAACAAAAATAAGTGTTTGAAATACATCACACGGTGTAATGAATCAATATTATAAATAAGCTTTACTTTATGAATTGGGCTTTTCATTGATATTTTAATTTATTGAGATGTGTGTGTACCCAAAAACTGTCTGGTATTCAGGTACCCAACAGCTATTCTTCACTTGTCTTATACTTATTGACCAGTAGATGGCAGCATTGCATTGTAGTAATAATTAACCCTCAGCCTATTTGTATGAATGTGCTGCTTGTTGAATTCATACATGCGATACATGAATGGACGTGGGATCTATTCAGAGATTTGCTTTGGGTGTGGCCTTGGTTTTACTTTTGTAAAAATAATGAGGTCAATTTGTCACAAAACGTCAAACACTCTTTAATTGCCTGCAAGTTTAAAGCACGTAGCTTGACATTCATAAGCAAAATACCTATTATTTTGTGCTCTGATGTTTTAGTTATGCATCCTCTATGGGTATTGTCGTTGCTTAAATCTAACATCATTAAACATAGTTAGCTATATTGCAATATCAGTGCTTAATAATACTGTTGTCACTCTTTTTTATGGTTTCTTTTTTTTTTTTTTTTTGCTTTCTGTCCCATATTTCTCTTTCCGCGTCCCTCTCACTCTGAATATGTAGGCCTTGCAGCTCTCTTTGAGTCATTTTTGGAATTGGCCGGAACCACATTAGCTGTAACTCTCAAAGGGGAAACACTTCGAGGAAAGCCATGACCTGAATCCACACTCTTGTTGATTTTAGTCTTTCACTAAACATGAAGGATGCACTGCCTCTAACTCCTGCTCCTGTAGGTCTACGAGGAATTCAACATGCTGAAAAATGCATTCCCACGAGGAGTGCAGAGCTTAATTTTTGTCAGTAGATTTCACACCAATTGGTTTCAACAGTCCATCATGTTATCCGTTAGAATGAGCAAAGCTACACTGACTATGCAGTGTATTTTGAGAGCACTCCCTCAAACATTTGTGTTAAATAAACATCTATTTCTACAATAAGTGTCATTTTTTGTGGTGTGTTGTGCTTTACTAAGTTGATTTTCCCAGCAGGGGGAGTCTGAAGTTCTTGTTTTCCCATGTTAGTTAAAAACGCAGCGATGAGCCAATCAGAAACCAGCTCAAGGAATTAAATAAGGGTTCTTTGTGACCATGGCAACAGTTTTACCTCAGTGACAGATAGAAGGTGAGAGATAGAGATGGAAGAGCGGCTAATGCATTATTGACTGGAGTCAGTGGGTTACTGCAAACTAACTTCACTAGAGAGTTTGCAGTATCTTTTAAGTGAACCTTGGTGACCTGAGTGCATTTTGACCTCTTTCTGTCTACGAACTCTTAACAGAAGACTTAACCAACTAATCAGAGAAAGTTAAGGTAAGAAAGGTGAACAGGAAAACAGGAGTCATCAGTAGTCCTGCAACTAAAGATATGTCATATTACAACAAAGTGACTAAGAAAAATTTAACATTATACCTGGAAAAAAAAAAGGAAAATGTGGAGCACTGTTCCCTTGCAGAAAAAAGTCCTGGACTAAAGTCCCATCCAGGGGTATTTCTCTGCAGACTTTCAGCATTCATGGGTTCTCTCCAGATACTCTGGCATTTTCCCACACAGTCCAAAAACATGGCTGTTAGGTTAATTGGTATCTCTAAATTTTTCTTGGAATACATGTTTTGTTTTGTTTTGTTTTTTTTGTCATGTGTGTTTCTGTGTTGGTTTGAGATGGACTTTCAAGCTATCCAGGATTTACCCTTCCTCTCACATTAATGGATAAATGGTGTGTGTATGTATTCAGTCGCCCATGTCTTTGCACATCTAGAAATTGAAAATTTTGCCTGTTCGAAACAGCTCAAAGTCAATCAGAATAAGCTCAGAGTCAATCAGAATAGTCTGTCAACATCACATTTCAAATTGGGTTTCCACAATAATATGGTTTAACTTAAACCATTTCATTGTATCTCTGGCTGATACAATGGAGGTTGCAAGTCTCCTGCAGTCTCCAACTGTTTTCCCAGAATGTATATAACTTGACAAAATGCAAGACATTTCAAGGGTTGAGATACTTTTCCAAGGCACAGGTCATGCTGAGTGACCGTTGCAGATTTAAAGTCAAAGTAGACATGCACACACCTATTTGGAATGCTATGACATTAAGCTTGAATTTGATTTTAACTAATTTATTTACTTGAAAGAGGACAGAACAGCTTAATAAAACACATGTCAATTTATGAAATAAAAGTTTATGAAATAGTATTTTTAATCTGTAGTCCTATGGCCATGAAGTTAATATATTAGTAATGTTTTTATATTGTCCAAACAAAAATGCATGCTGTTGTTAAACTTCCATTTCCTGCAACCTTAGCTGTCGTTTTTCACTTTTTAAATTTGGTCAAATATAAACTACCTGAAAAACGCATCTAACTTATTTTAAAACGGTGGAAAATTTTCTACCATACTCATTCAGGTTTTTCATTTAGATATAAGTTACATTAGAGTTTGAGGTTATTTCAGTTGAATCAAATCGAGATTATTTTATGGGAGCCTTAATGAACTAATTAACTTCTCGTAGATTGATTTTACTTTGTCTACTTTTAAAGTTCTTCAATTATAAATATGATTTAACATTTCTGTCAGGCTCTCAAGGCCACCGTTGTGGGTGCGGCCTTTTTTGGAGTGTACAAATATAGTTCTGCCTTCAATCCCACCCTTTCTTCCATGGTTGTATGCAATTGGCTGTGGTGCTATCATTCCTAATTTTAATTGGTTCTGCGTTCTGCCAGTCTGAGAAGCCCCGCCTTCTCACGCTTTCTGAAACCAGCGGTTCATCCGTGCGTGAAGAGCTGAGGATTACCTCGTCAGGGGGTTGCAGACCTGCTTTCTATTAATTTAGCAGGGGTTTCCCCCCCCCCCATGTCATTAGCCGTTTTATAAATTAACTTACCTTAAAAGTTTTGCGTTTTTTTCTTCAGTGTTTCGGACAGCTTTTAATAATAGAGGTGTGGTGCTACGGTGTGAACGGTGAGCTCGCAGCAGGCTTTTGTGTCACCTGGCCGTAGCAGCTGACTCCGTGTCTTGCTGAGATCGGAGTTGCCAAAGGAAAACTAGCGTTTGCTAGTTAGCAGCATCAGCCACTTAGCCCGCCAGCTAGCCTTACTGCCACACTAAGTCCCACCCTCACCGTGTGCGTAAACGTCGGGCTGCAGCGGTGAAGACAACTATAATATTTTTGCTTCCTCTGAACTTGGCTAGCATCCTTGTATACCTGGCTGGCAGGAGAGATTAGCCCCTTCAAAGGTTAGCGTAGTTAGGTGGCGCTAACGGAAATTGGCCGTTTTTACGTTCGGAGAGTGTTCTTTTTTTCTCTATGAAGGAATACTGATAAAGGGACTGGCTCAAAAAGAAGAGGCGAAATAAAGAGCGAGAACAAGGAAGACTGAGGAGGAGGTGACTGGCTTGTTTAGCCGGGGAGACACATTTGTGAACGTAAGTGACTCATACATAGCTGGTGTCGTGAAAGTGGCTTGTTAAACGGCTTACATGACCTGTCCAACACAACTTGCAGCGCTTGCATGGTAACGTTTATCCTGCCTGCCGCTGTTCTGGTGGCTTAGCACCCACAGCCAGTGCGCCATACTATAACGTAAGCTAAAAGGGGTGGGGGGGTCGTCTCTCTAGCTAGCATGACAGCTTAGCACTGATGAGCTTTAAGTCGAAACAGCACTTCAGTCTTTCAGTCTTAGCTTCTTTGCACTTTATACAGGCATCACGTTTTAACCAACGCTTACCAGCCAGTTTGGTTAAGTTGTTTGTTTAGCTCTAAATCAGCTGTTTGCCAGTAGTATTAGCTTAGCTAGCTGTGCTAGCTGCTCTGAGCCGACCACCCACCCAAGTTGACAGCTCAGTCTCAGACGATGCAAAAGCACTTGGATTTGTGTGAACCCAACCAGTTTTAGTGAATTTGTGTCCATCCCTAAGCAAACTCATTATCTGCCGCCTGCAGCTGTGAGAACTCCGTGTTCTTCAGCTCAGCTTTAGATAAAGTCGCCACTTAGTTGTAGCAGTGTCACACAAGGCTGGTAAACTCTGTTGCATTCAAAAGGCTGCGCGATGCTTTCTCCTTTTGGCTGTCAAACTTTAGCCCGAGTGCATCCCTTTTTTTTCTTCTTTTTTTTTTGTCATGCTAGGCTGTCATCACTTAGTGAGCCTTAACAGGCATGCATTGTATTGAAATTACAAGTCACATCTGTTTCAATCAACAACCAGGCTGTTATAGACCACACCACGTGCCAGTCCTCGACACACAAAAATTATTTTGCCAACACCATTAGGGTTGTCACTATTATTCTCTATTAATGGAAAGGAGCAGCAATTTTATCTAGTGTTTTCCAAAAGGCAGCATTGTGGTTCCCAATACACCACAAAGTAAGATGGTAATTAAAAAAAAGAGATACTTCTGGTTAGGACTGAACAATATTAGAAAAACGTGTAGCTGCTATATTATGAAACATTATGATATGCTGTTACAGTTTATCCATATTTTCTTACCCCTGCTTTTTCTCTTTACTTTCCATTATAATAACTTAACCATTTTCAGTGAGACTCTGGGAGATGGATGTGCTGTTGCAGTGAAAGGCTAACAGAGATTTAGCTTGTAAAACAAGTTCAAAACTTAAATGTTTATTTGTGGGAACAAAACAATATTTTTTTGGTGGGGGTGTTTTCTTATCCAAAAACAACCATATTACCACAGTGAAGTTGAGTTGCTACACAGACAGTGGAGACTGCTTTTAGGATTTTGCATCATGCTGTGAATTGAGCAACGGCGTTGATGACAGATTGTACCGCCTCGTGTGTTTTCAGGTCTTGTATTTTCTTTGAAAAATCCAGTTCGACTAGCATTGAGGTGATAAGGAAGACAGCTGCAGCATGACAGTCGCCAACTTCAATGTGGCTGCAGACATTGTTTAGAAAAGGAATGAACTTTTTCTAAATATAAAAGAAATACATTCTCTGTCCTTAATGATAAAAGGGTGCTTTTGTATTTTAAAAACCATTCCTAAGTTTTACATCAGTTTTGGCAGAAGTTGCCCGCAGTGTGGTTTCTTCAAACTCATTGTTTACATATGGGTTGAACAGATAAGTTTCTTCTGGTTAGGCCTTTTTTGACAAGTTTGAAATATTTTTGATTTTATCTTATATACCACCTTTGTTCAGGACATCCTTATTTTTTCAACTTTAAACCTATGCCATTGACATATTGTGTACTTTCGCGAACACAGCGTTGTAAGAAACAGTTATAATTTTGTCAAAGTTTAAAACCTGAAAATGGTTTAATAAATTGTACACAGACTGATGCCAAGAAATTATCCTAGGCAGCAGTGCTTAAAATCCAACGTTCATGTCTTTTTGTTTCATCTTGTTTTAGATATCTAGGAGCTACCAACAAGCCAAACACAGCCATGAGTATTGAGATACCGGTGGGGTTGACAGAACTGCTACAGGGCTACACCGTGGAGGTGCTGCGACAAAGGCCAACAGACCTGGTTGATTTTGCTGTACAGTACTTCACCCGTTTGCGGGACTCCAGAAATCAGGATGGATCCGGTAAACCGGGGAAAGGAGTGGTGTTTGATGGGGAGCCCATGCAGACAGAGTCCAACGGCGAGGATGATGAAGACGACGACTCCGACTTTGAACGTGAGTTGATGCTGTCGCTTTGTTAGACGGGTTTGTTTGAGGAAAATCAGATGTAGTATTTTGGGTTTCCATGAGGAGATGAATTGAGAATGTGTTGCCTGAAGCAGTGTCTGAATCTCTCTTTTTGAGAGATGGGTTACTTTAGTATTTAATGCCCATCATATTTTTATAGAAAATATTTTTCTGGCTGACTTTTTGGGACTGTAGTCCTTACTTGTCACTCTTCTAATTGACATGTTCTTCATCCTTTTTGTCTTTGTGGTCATCAGACTTGCACATTCTGTTCATGTTTTGAAGTTTCAGGGTCTTTAGATGTTTATTTTCTAAGAATTTGTGAAAGGGGGGGAAAAAGCTTGACTACATAAGCACTCGAGGTAAAATTCTGCAGTAAATTCCTGTGGTTTTGTGAGTGCTTTTAACTTTTTAGACTTTTGTCATGTTTTTTTGGGGGTTTTTTTTTTAAACAAGTCGGTTTGTTGTGTCTTTTCAGACCTGCGTTCAAGCCTCCTTTTTAACACTGCTCAAAGATTGATTCCTTACATCGATGCAGCTCTATTGTGATCCTCCTCCTACTATGTTTTCAGAAAAGGAAGAACTGCACATCATGTGGTCTTTAGGTTGCGTGTTTGCACATCTGAAGGCTGGATTAATGGGACCCTGAAGTTCCCACACTGCACACAGCCTCATCTCTGGTGCATCACTCCCCTGTGTTTGAGACACTGGCACAGGATGTAAGCCATTCCATAGACCAGCTCTCTTCAGAGCAGTATGGCCCAGATCTAATCGCCTTCCCATGCTGTGAATGGGACTTTACAGTTCATGTAGGTGCTTGAATCTATTTGGGGAACCTCTGCAATTCGGAGGTGTGCAGTGGAAACAAAGTGAAGCAATTTATCTGCAAGTTAATGGTTAATGTTGTCTAAATGGTGCAAGTGTGATTGTGGCTGCAGAGTTTGTTTTTTTTGTTGTTGTTTCTTTTACCAAATCAACATTGGATGCAGTGAATTGGAGCGAATGTTGGATTTTTATGGCTGTTTGAAAATGAAGATTTATTATCCAAGTCTGTCAGCGCACAAAAGAAATTCAGCTCTGGCTGCTGTCGTCTTTCTACAAAGTTTTGATTTATAATGCTCTATTTCTGCACTAGGCTATTTACAATAGATGTTAAAGCACAACTAACAGGGTAATAAAAGTAAGATGTGAGGGCATGATGTGATGTTTGACAGATTGGACTGTCAGGCATTGTAAATGATGACGTTCAGAGAGAACGGGTTCTGGGACACCCATTTTGGCCTCTTTAGTTGTAAACTCTTAGTTTCATCGTGTTTTTATGAGTTAACCATCGTCTCTTATGTAAATGTTATTTCAGGTAAAAGTAGCATTGGCAGATGCTGCAGTCTGGTACAAACAAGATAGATTATGTATTCTGTTTATTCTCACACAGTTTGGCTGCTGTCTAACAGCTGTAACCTTAACCGAGAGAAGAGTGAGTGTGTATTCACACATGCGCATCTTCGGTTTCTTCTTGCCTTTGAGTTAATAAGTGAACATGTGTGTGCTTGTTAAACCACATTATTGTATTCTGACTTTTTCACACCAGTTCAGATTCCATTCTACTGACGTCACAACGCTCTTGTACCTCTGTGTGCCCTGAATAAACCTCAGCAGTACTCATACAGCTCATCCAGTAAACCTAGAGTAGATACAGTCATGCTTGAGGAGGAAGCTTTACACTAAATGCTTGAGGTTACACACTTGACTTCCATGGCATTAAGTTATCCAAGCAGGCCTCAGTGTGTGTGCTGCTCCCAGAGGATTCTGGCTCTGTGGAGGCACACAGGACTGTATGTTGAAAGAAATCATGTGCTGTTTGAAAGACCACTGGATTAGCCAATGGATGTGAAGATTACAGATCTGCTGAAAACAAATCTTTAAACATAAATATGTGCATTATTAGCTACACTACTTCTTCTTTTAATATTTCAGTGTTGTCTGTATTTAGTATGTGGAAAGTATTAATAAACTACAAATTGTATATCTTTTTGAAACCAAAACTAAAGCTCATCAGTTCTAATTGGATTGTTTTTTGCTGTTCTACTGTTATGTACGGGCTGGTTACTGGTAAGAATTGCTTTTTTAAAAAAAATTAAACTACTATGAGATACTGGGCCCAAACATGCAGTAAAAAATTTAAAAATCTGTTGAAAAAGACTATTTACATTAAAAGCCTTCTTAGTGAAGTGGTTTAGAGGTAATCATAGGCAGTAGAAATTAACATGCACATTTAATTGGGGTCAAACTGTAAGTATTACATTTAAAAACCTGTACTTTCATAAGCATTTTTTTACCTCATCAGTTGCCACTTAAACTAAATGATTACATCTTTTTTAAAGTGATTAAACTCCTTAGTACTGCAGAACTATAGCATTTAAGCTAATCGCACTCTGCAGCACTCAGTGACACTGCTCTAAGGATCATTGCATTGATGAGTATCATCACCTTTCTGTTTTAAGTGCATCTCAACAGCTTCATAGTGCATTACCCATCATAAAGAATAAAATGTGTATTTCAAGCCTATTGTGGCTTTCCTAACCTATTCTGGTTTGAGGTTCCTGAAAGCACGACTGAGATGCTCTCGTTTAGAGGTTTAGAGGAGGAGCGACATCGCTTCCCTTTTAAAGCATGTCAGAGGTATCTAGTGTTTGTCTCTCAAAGGCTTTCTGTAAGTAGGCCAATCACACTTTTGGGTGTTGACACTTTGTTTAAGAAAGACATAGTTGTTGCAAGATGTTTCAGGCAACTCAGAATCAATTTGCTCTCTGAAAGGTTGTTTGGTTTGAGCTGTGACTATGTGTATGATACTTTTTATGTTTCGCATTCAAAAATTTTGCCAGTTTTTTTTTTTTTTTTTTTCGTAGGCCGCTTACAGTTTTGATGATTCATCACTGTGCTCGTAACCTTTAGATTGCACCGCAGGAAACTGGTGTGTGTGTGTGTGTGTGAGAGAGAGCACTGGCTTAATGCTTTATCTGTAAATGAAATAGATGGGGTTAGTACACTGTACTCTTGAAAGCATGAAATCATTTTTTTGCATAGATTCTCTTTAGCTCTTGTAGCTTAAAGCTACTGCAGGATCAGTATACAAGCCTAAGCTGAGCTAAAAGGAGGTTTTGTTTTCAGTACAAACTATCAGACTGTCATTATATGCATCACTGTTGTTGTTGTGGAAAGTAGCCTCATAAGTTACCTGTTCAGTGACTTGTCAGAAATCCAAATTCTACCAAGATGAACCAATGAATTTTGCTTTTACAGTATTGCATTGTCTTAATTTTGGCACAAAATTGCCTGAAAAACCTGCCATCTCTTTATTCCATTAATTTATTCCATTGCTTGTGTATTAACTTATTTTAAATAAAATAATCTCCATTTTTTATTTATGGTGTGCTTGAGCTGCAGGGTTATTTTGTGTGTTTTAATTTTCTCTATTATTCCAGGCTTTGTTTTATTACTCTTCCTTAATTAAGCTCCCTTAAAAAAACGTACAGGCAGGCAAACATTAGCTTGCATGTAATTTGACTTGTAATATATTTTAATACAGTTCTAATTCATTATGTGTGACTGGAACTGACAGAAAAAGATGCAGGACAGGATCATCATTAATTATTGACTAGCGTGCTATGCTAGCACACTTAGCTGACACACTGATGCAGGTTTTAGTTGCCGAGATGCTAAATGTCACAGAGTGGTTTGGACATCTTGGTCTTAACAACAGAAGAAGAGTCAGTAAAAACATGTTACTTGCAACCAATGTCATTATTTGTATTACTTTTGCAATATTACAGTTTCATGTTGTCTTTATACAATGGCGCCCTAATGTCTGCCTTACTTAATATATTTGCAGATTGTATTTTACATCTCTGCTGGCATATGTCTGGCTGGACACTAAAGGCTTATTTCAAGAGTAAATGTGTTTGGCTTACAACAGAGTTATAAATATCATCTTTCCTGAAGAAGGCATACTTAGGAGCACCAGAGCACAGGCACCATGTTTCCATCTTCCTAATATGTTAAACCTTTTTCTTAGAGCTGGTCTGCGTAGTATCAGTTTAGCAGTGCATATGTGTCTAGACAAACTCTGAATGAAGGGACACCTTTGTGACTGAAAAGACTGCGGCTATTTATAATGAGATAGATGGGGGTGGGGGGCCAGTGCGTCCCAGTGATATTAGAAATGAATTAGATGTGTTTTTATATGAAAGACGGCTGGAATGAAGCAGTGGCTGTTTGGAGAAAAAAAATATGTCAATGAGTATTCAGAGAGGCTCTCTGTCAATTAGGAAAACATCTGTGTTGTTTGCAGAACATGACAAAGACATGCAGATGGATCAGCTACCTGGATAATGAATACCTTTTGTGTTAAAAGAGCTGGGGGAGTTTCAGATCACTGCGAAATGTTAACCAACATGATAATGGGGGGTTTTATCTTTCACACTGTCAGTTGGTATATTTTGCTGTCCGTCTGTATTATTTTTTTTTAAATGCCTCTCAGGTATGTGGTGATTATGCATAAACACTGGTATTTTGTAAGCAGAAGATGCATAACATCCCTAGAAGCCAGCCAAGTGTTTCCTTTTCATCCCAACAGCCCTCTTCCATCAGTATGCAAAACTCCACAGATGGTTGGTGTTTATTTTTGACAGCAGACCTTCTCTTACTGGTAAACACTTAAGTAAATAGGCAGATGAGCGCGGATCTGTGAATACAACCCAGACCAAATATTGAACATAAGCGGTTAAAAAAAAAATAAGAGGATGATTTGTCTTTACTTTATTTTAGATTTTTATACGCTGTATTATTCACAGCTCACTCTGGTCCAAAGTAGTGCAGAAATCCATTAACTGGGAATAATGGTGAAATTGTGACAAATGCAACATGGCTGTTTCTATTAATAACAGTAATACATTCTCTTTCAATCATTCCAATCCTACTGAAAGCCTTCATTTAATTTATTTGAGGAAATAAATGTTCACCAAGGACACCTAAATGCTATTGGCTTCTTAAAATCCTCATACCAATTACAGTATTTCATGGTGCAAATATAAAACGAACTCTTTAGTGCATTGAAGCAGCTGAGCTCCATTCTTCACACATGCGCTGGAATCCTTAGGTTTTGATGAGTGGCATGTATGAAAATAACTCCAGACAGCGATGCCCCACAACAGCTGACGTATAGTCAATCTGCACAACCTACCAAACCTAAAGTTCAAGCCTATATTTAAAGAAACTGCCACAGTTATCGTCAGACTTTAAAACTATGCACCGTTTCATTGACGTCAAGCGCTGACTAGCACTTTGTCCTTAACTAATGACAGCCTTTTTTCCTGGTACATTTGTGATCTTTGACTCTTTAGGTGTCTTTAGTTATTAAAGAAAGTCATAAAATTACTTTAGATGTAGCTGAAAATGTTTTGTTTTTGTTTTTCTTTCTTCATCATAATGTCCGATTTGCTTTTAGCCCCGTTCAGTTTTGTTGATTCAGCCTTTCTACTTTAATTACCCAATTGTGTTACTTTAATATTATTGGAAAAATTGAAGAGCTTCATTGTTTGTTCTTATGGAATGCCTCTGCATACGCACAGTAGAGATTAAAAACTCAGAGGTAACATCTGTGAGCTTAAAAGGGACCATTACTTTATACATTTGGGAATCTACATGTGTTTGTATTCATGCATGTGCCTGGTTTCAGTGTAATGCTATGCAACAGGTGACCTGATTAGTATGCAGCACTGTGTGTGTCCAATGGGTTTGTAGCCTGTTGTTAAATCTTATGCTGCCTAGCTTAGAGACCAGGCCCACTGGCAGACTGACAGCACTAAGTGGGGAAGCCCTAGGACAGATTAAACTGCTTATACTGACTTTTTGTTTCTCCTTTTCTTTTTGGAAAAGAGTCACATCTGTCTTTTATACCAAGAATTATCATAGCCATTATATATGTATTTTCCTTGATCAACTAGAATTTGCAGGCTACGTTGGAACAGTTTGATTCCGTCAGCTCCAGTCTGACCCTGTGAAAAGAGAGAAGAAATAAATGCAACTCTTTGAGTCAACGGTTTAACCTTAAAGTATAGCATCTACTACATATTTAATTTATAATTTGCCACAGCTGCTAATTCCTTCATTATTTAACAGAGTAGCGACGGGAGGGAAATGCTGGTTATTTTGACCTTCACATTTCAGTGTTGCCCGTTTCCTATCCGACTGAATAGTTTGGGTTTGCAGAGAGACGGAGCCGTGATTAAACTATCAGCAAGTTGCTAATATTCAAACAGGCGACGTTAACTTATGCCAGCCACCTTGTTTAATACTTTTATAGGGACAAGTTAACTGACCTGTTTAAATTTTATTAAATGGTGTTGTTAAAATGCGTCACCAAGTCTGTAGAGCTAACTAGACATTAACCACTAACGAGCTGTCACAGTTTGAATATGCGCTTACCTTTTTTTTTTTTTTTTTCTTCCTGTCTGGTTGTCTTGAATCCAAAATGGCCCCAAACACATTTGTCTTTGTCTTTTTACAGTAAAGGTTGTCAGAATGACTCATTTCCTGCCATGTTGTGATGCTACTGGAGTTCTGAACTTGTCAGCAACAGCTCAATATTTTTGACTTGTCAGCCAATTCAGTATGCTCTCATACTGGAGGTGGTTTGGGTTGTCTTTATTCAGAATGCAAGTAAATCTTAAGCAGCTCCTAAAGTTATCTGCTATAAGATCAGCAAACTTAAAGCCTGGATCAATTCAAAGTACCTCTGGGATTTTTTTTTCATTATTTTAATCTATGCAAGTATCATATGTTGGTGTTTTTATTGTCGTGATGGTGGGCCACAAGGAAATGATTACTTTAAGTATGTTGTTTCTCAATTAAGTCCTTTTGTTCTGTTCACTGTTTAAATGCACCATTTCTCTTCTCCCATAAACACAGCTGCAACTTTTTCCTTGCGGTCAGGAGTTCATTAAAGCCGACGGAGCTTCCTGTGCAAGGGGCAAAATTTCAACAATGCCTAAATAAAGGGAAGGAGCTAAATAAGATAATTACAAGTAAATAAAACGCAATGCACACAATCATAAATCAACCATGAGAAAAAGGAATGAATCAAATATAGAAGCACGTGAGCTTGTGGTACGTGATGCATATTATTTACTGATAAAGATCATTTGAACTTTGTTACTTCCTCATCTTGTTCTTGGGCATCTTTGGTGGAGTTATAAAAAAATGAGGAAACTGTAGGACGTGACAGGCCTTTAGGAGGGAGTCTGCACTGTGCTTCATTGCTCCTTGGAGTGGGCAGGCTTCCTCTTTTCCCAACAAAACAATATCCCTTCTGAATTGTAAACAATGCAATATTTCTTACTACGCTGAAACAGTTGAGCGTAGTAACTTAATTCATTACTTGGTGGCCATCAATCACCCCACTGTTGGGCCCACAAGACTGTTGTTTGGTTTTATGGTAATCACAAACTCAAGAGCTGCACAAAAATCTAATGTTTTTTCCAAATTAAATTCAGCTTCACCTCTATTTAAGCTCTGAAACTGACCTCCGCCTGACAACCGCTCCACTACGTCAACAACCAATCAAATAGGCTAGTTGGGAATATTAATTTCATTTAGTAGTGCACTTTTTACATTAGCTGAATTGATATCATATTGTCAAATAAATGTACTTTGCCTGCTCTCATTGAACTAACAGTGAGCAGAATATGATCCCAACAATTCTGTGTAATTTCAAATACTTCTAATTCTGAAAATAGGTTGTCAATCCATATAGGCTTCGTAATCCACCACTTACTTTTTATTTATTTTATATTTTGGTAAAAAAAAACATCATCTAGGTGATGAATTATCAGTGATCAAGTTTGATTATTCTAAATATTTTAGACTTCGAACCAGAGGTGCAAAAGCTTTTTGGATTTTTCAGAGGTGAAATAATTTAGCACTGACATGAAGCTGTGCAGCAGAGCAATTGATAGTTTTGTCTGTTCTTATTTCAGAATAAGTTTCAAACAAAGATATGATGAAGAATGACTGCCAGTTAAAATGTTGATTATTCTGTGGACTCATTTTCACTTATGTATTCACCTCCAAAAAAGCCATCTCTAAATAAAAGTGTACAATTATCTTCTTTTTTTAACATAGCTAAATAAAATATAAAGGTTTAGATTTTTAAGTATGAAATTAAACATCTTCCAGCTTTACAAAAATAAACTGAATGGAATTGACATAATGTGGACATTGATGAGATTACACTGGGAATAAACAAAAATCTGTTCAGTCATGACTGAATGAAATGAAAATGAAAATGCTGTTTACATAAGAGGGTTTTTCCACATTTCTTTCCATCTGTAACCCCTCCAGCCCAATCCTTCTTATCTTTACAAACCTTGGAACAACGGGCTTCATTTGTTGTTCTGTCTTGCACCCAAATCTTTTCGTTCGGCACCTTTTCTGCTCAGGCTGAGGACCTGCACTGTAAAACAGCTGTGAGTGTTTGAAAATGGCACAAACATCAATATGACGAGGTATAAGGCAGGCGAGCTCTGTTACTGAACATGATTGTGTGAATATTCTTTGATTGCTTAACCTAAACCTGATCATATTTAAGCAAAGGTTTGCAGAAAATAATGTGAACATGGCAGTCTCCTATGTAGAAAAAAAAATGTTTTAGTGTCTGAATAGTTGTGTGCATGTAAACATACCTACTGAGAGAGATAGCATTTAAAAGATGAGGGAAAGAGCCAGAGCAAATAGCAGCATTGCGTTAGTTCTGTCCAAACTAGCATGCTAGAAAGCAATAAAGAATAAAAGAATAAGAATAAAACAATGAAACGTGTTCGACAGTATGTGTAATTATAAAGCAGGTACTAAAGAAACATTACTAGCTTAAAAATGCGTAGACATATTATCCTAACAGATTTTGCTCAAAGAGAATTCATGATCATACACTCAAACTAATCTTTGCTCCCCGGTGCTCATAGAGAAAAATCCAGAACCCCTGAGGTTGGGTGTCATTGTGTTTGCATAAAGAAGCTGATTTTTATTTGACAAGCCAAATCTTTTCAATCTCATTAAATGCTCGACGTCTTATAAGCTAGACAGAATGCAGAGCAAAATCAGGCAGTGGATTTAGAATACTTTAACCTTATATCGATCAGTTCGTTTTTAATTAAAATTGACTGCTCCGTCATCAGAGAGACTTTTACAGTTGATGAACTGACTGCAAGCAGTTGTTTGTGTTTTCCACGGAGTGTCAGATAAGCTTGAATTCACTCGAGGTTTAGGGTTATTCAATGACATAGCATTCATTCTTATCTTCAGCCTCGTGCTCAGGCAGAAAAGCCTCAAAAATGGGTCACACAAACACATGTAGTTTGTCCTCCATTGTTGTTGAGTTGTTTGTCTATTTCTTAATACTCCCATAAGCCATGTGTGACATTTTCTCTCAAGGCCTGTGCATTCCTGGGTGTTGAGTTTAATTAATAAAAAATAAAAAAAATCCATCACTCTCTTGTCCTGTTGGCCTTCAACCCACCTATGTCACATTTGTCCCCTGGTACTTGCTTTGCATGTGTCTGTCTCGGTGCAAAGCCCCAATCTCATTAGACCAGATGGCTTAGAGGGAAGATGTTATTAGGCCGGTTTAGCTGAATGCCTTCAGCAGGGTAAGAAAGATTTGACAAAAAGAGGAGAGAAGACAAGAAAACATGAATGAGAAGAAGAAACTGAATGAGTATGGAAGCTAGACGTGCAGTTAACCAGATATTGCCAGATTTGTGTAAACTGTAAACATTTTTTTTTCAGAGAGCAGTTAAATACTCAACACATGTTAAAATGTTTGACAACTAGCTGTTCTTAAGCTATTTAGGCCAATTATGTTGAAACACTAGAACTATATATATTTTGTATTTTGTTCAGCAGATACAAACCTTGAGCTGAGTAATAAACTTTCTTCATGTGGTAACAGAAGTTTACTGACATGACGGATAAATGGTTTCCTGCTGAATTGGTTATTAGACCAGTCAAATGGATGGTGATAGGCCTATTTACAGGAACAATCTTGGTAGTATGATTTAGTCTGACAGGTTTCCAAGTAAACTTCAAGAGAACTCTAGTTGGCCCAGCTTATATAGAGTTAAAAATTTATTCTTTTAATGGTATTCTGACTGAAGTTGTGTTTTCCAGAAATTACTAGGAAAACACATAATGAGAATGATGGCAAGGTCTTTTCATTCTTTATACATGACTAATGTCACAATGAATCTTGGACTGAAAGTCTATGGCAGACTGGGCGTAGTAAGTAGATAGTCTACCTGACTGTTTAACATAAAATTGGCATATAGAATGTGAACGTATCATACGGCTTTGAGAAATTGTTGCATAACTTTGCGATTGGGATATTAAACATACTGATGCTACAATGGGGATGTTATGCAGCTCTGGTGCCCTATGTAGCCTTTTGATTGACTTTTTAACAAAGCTGAAAGATGATCTGTACAAATTAATTGTTTGTTTCTTTTACTCCTTTTTTGTGGAAATTAAAAATGGAATTGTAAATATAAACTTGTAGTAAGAAAATGCTTTTATGGATTGAGCAGCACAGTTGAATATGTGGGTTGTGCGCTCATGAAAAACGTAGCCAAATCCTCTCCCAATGCCAAACGGCTCATTCTGCTACCGTCTCCTCATCGGTGTCTTTCATTGGTTTGGGGGATTGAAGAATTACTGGGAATGGAAAACCCATGCACAACCCCGACACCCTGGCACCTGCTCTTCATGCTGGCCACCAGCTTGGTCGCACACTGCTGTGGGATGGCATCCAATTTTCTCAACCAGCATGTTGCGAGTCAGTCAGCAGGGTTATGTTGGAAACTCTGGCATGAAGAGCACACCCAAGCTGATCCGGAAAGAAAAAAAAAAAAAGATCGAGCAAACTTAAATATCCTTGCCTTTTGGTTTCAAGTGGTTCTCATTGGGATTTGCCTTCGCTGATGGCTTTGTAGATGTGTGAATCAACACAGTCAAGGTCACTGTAGTGACAACTGTCCTTGAAACCAGTTTCAGCCCATTGCTGCTGGTAGTTGCTGTGATAGGCAGCGGCCTCACCTTCTGATGGTTCAGATAACGAGTGAAAAGGGTTCTTTGAACCACTAGTGGCCTCCAAACATTCCCCTTCTGTAAATTTCAGTATTGTCACAGATTTTCTCACAGTGCTGCAGTTTTGGTTTATATTTGTTTTTCAGTTTGTTTGTTTTTTTTGTTTTTTTGTTTTTTTTCCATATTGGCTTTCTTTTTCTTTTTCTTTTCCCTGATCCAATACAATTGTCAGTTGTTTCCCATGTCGTATACCCAAATCATTTTGCATATTCCTTTTCTCAAAGTACCAGTCCATAGTCAAGATGCTAGCCCTTTACCAGGATAGCTCAGTATGGGAAACTGTGTCACTTCCTGTTTGTTTTTTGCCTCCCTGTAATAAAAAGATAGATGTTGGGTCTTTTCATGCAAAAATTCCCAGGTTTGATTTGCTAGCCTTTGCCTTAATGATTCGTCTCCAGTGCACAAACTTTCTTAGTCAGAGTATAGCTTCATGAAAAAGATTTATTTTGCAAGCTATTGAATGCTGGAGCTGAAAACTGCCACGAAAGAAAAACCTGGAACATCATGCAGTCATGAATCCTGTAGATCTGCAGATTTGTGTCTCAGTCTTCAGATGACGGATAGGAGTCAACTGGTTCTACTAGTTTTTAATTGTGCACGTTTTCACTGATAATGTTGAGGATTTTGGCAGATGGCCTGAACAAACTTTAGACTGGTCTAAATGATTTTAGTTGATAGTGTCATTTTATTTAAACTGTTACTCATGTGGTTTTTGGGGGCTTAACCAGTCATCAGCAACCAAGGCGTCTTTAAACTTGCAGAAATAAAATGCGAGGCACATATTTAGATCTTTTTTTTATCTTCAAAGGTAAAGTCATGCACAGAAAGCTCTGCACTCTGCATGTTTCTCAGGAGCAGAACGAGTTCAAATTACACCATGCATCAGCTTTGACGTCAATATATTAAGCAGTCATCATCAGCAACCAGTGCCTACCGGTTCCTCCACACATTAGTTACTTCTGGGAATCTTTCTGGCCAGCGACTTCTGAATGAAGGAAACAAAAACCAAAAAAAACGGCGTATTTCCCCCTGAGTAAATAAGGCTGGGAAACTAGATTTGAAACAAACCACAGTTTAGATGCTGCCTTTGTTATAAGTCATGGCTGGCACCAGGGAGGGGCAATTATCTAAGCATTTGTTAGTATCATGGACCTTTTTTAGAAACAATTCTCATAATAATAATAATTTATAGTGACAATCCTACGCCATGATGGCTGGAAACCAAATTTTTTCATTAACCCTTTTATTGTTATAGCAAAACATACCACATTGTATGATAGTAAATGCTTTCAGTCTATTTCTAGAAGAAAAGAACAATTACTACAATATTAGTGCTTTAACATCATTTTTATAAACTTGTATTAAAACTGAGTAAGATGAAGTCTAGTAACCATCTAGACTTTAAGGTTTAGAATATGGAGTTAATTACGGAATGAGAAATGGGTGGTTTGCATTTCAAGGAGTGGGGTTTAGGTGAAGACTACAGGTTGGGCTTTCTTATTTTAATGATATGTGAATTTCTGTCTTTTTCATTATTTTCTGAAAATATAAATGCAGAAAAACACATCCTCCATACTTCTCACCTGGTGAACGTAAAGGGAACAGCAGCATATTATTGGAGTGGGGATTTCCACGGACGATAAATGTCTTCTCACGATGCTCTAAAAAGCTTCAACAGACTCCTAATGATGGGAATAAATGTTTATGATGCCAAACCCTAATCGGGAGGTAGCTGCTGTACCAAAAAAACATGTAGACGTCAAGTACCATAAAGTTTTATTTTATAGTGACAACAAAAGTGTCCAGTAACCGTAAATGAAAAGTAGGCCGATTGTTGCTTTCCTGTTTGTAGCCAAAAGCCGTTTCTCTGGGACTTGTTTTTTTTTGTTTTGTTTTTTTTTTTTAAACAGAGTGAAGTTCTTGTCTTTGGAACATGTTTTAGTTTGGTGAGATTTGCAGAAAGGGGAAAGGAATAATTTCCCTCTTTTTTTAAGCAGCAGTTTCTATTTCAGAGCCACATACTGGTGTGTATTAGTAACCAGGATATGACTTAATTTTTCAACTCAACTGACATAATTTACCAGCTGTAATGTTTTTTTTTTCTCCCCCTTCCAGTGTTTCTTTCCACCTTTTTGGTCAGTGGATCCTAATGTTGAACTGAGTACACAATCTATTAGTAATAAATATAGAGTAAGAACAGGGCCTGTCAGGCTCAAAGTGGGTTAAATTACATCACCAAGAGTTGAAGTGCAATGAAAGCAATGCTGCCCAGCTATAAGCAAGCCAGAGTTGCTTCCTTTTAAGGGCCTAAGTTTCAGCGAGTTTGCGATTAGAGGTTCGAAACACTGGGAAAGTAGATTGAGTCACATATGGGACAAGGGGAAAAGTTTTAATCGGAATCCTGCATATTGAGTTCTAAGAAGAGAAAAGCTTAGGGTTAGTGGGAAGCTGAAACTTGGAATAAAACAGTAACTTCACATGATGAGCAGTATGAGAATAACAATTAATTCCTGATGAATGAGAAAATGCTTTTGAGTTTCCTTTTTAAAGCTCCTCTACATTGTCACCTCAAACATAAAGTTCAATGTAACCCTTTAACTGACTATTTGTTTGAAAGCTTCTTGACATAATTATCATTGAAGTACTCTTTCTAATAACTAAGTTGGTGTTTCTTTGTTTTTTTGTTTTGTTTTTAGAGGTTAAAAATGTTTGAATGCTTGGGTAAATATTCTAAAACTGAAATTAACTTTTAGTCTAAAAACCTCCAAGTCTTTTTTATCATATTTGCAAATATCAGGGCTGCTCGGTTATGGGGAAGAAATAATTACTATTTTTGTGAATAATACAATCACAATTTTACATAATTGCTAATTGAGTGTGAAAACCTTTTTATGCACTATAAAAAACAAAAGCGAAACTATTATGGAACAGTAATTACTGTTTTGATACAATTTTCTGTAATTGATTGGAGCCAAAATCGAAATGCAGATTTTATTAATTGCCCTGCCCTCTCATTTAATAAATCACAAGCTTTTTTTTTTTTTTTTTAATTATTATTAATTTTTTCTGATATGGTGATTACAACATACATTGTTATCTTTTTGGTATTGTTGGCTGAACAGCTTTGGGAAAACTGATGTTTTCAACAACCTGAGCAGTTCCACTGTTTTGCATTGGGCTCTTTAAACTGTGACAAAAATAAACAAAAGCACATTACTCTACATTATATATCAACCTTACTCTGGTTATATCTTAGCTGACTCTTGTCTCTTAGACGGCACACGATAAATTCCTCTAGCAGCAACAAACTTGACTGTAAAACACAATCACATCGACATCCCAGATACTGGATAAGCATTCAGCTCCTCCAGCATGTGCTCAGTCCATGTAGTAAAGCTTCAATTTGCAAGAGGCAATAATTGGCATGTTGTTTGACACTCATAATTTGACTGTGGTATGACGCACTGCAGCCTGAAGACACACGTCAGCAGACCTGATGCCTGCATTGCACTACATATTTTACCTAGAATGGCACAAAAGATGCCATCAGGATGATTATCTGCAGTCTATCTCTTGTATGTGGCCACAAATGCCCATAGAGTCACACAGATTGACAAAAACAGTTTGGGAATGGATAAAAAGATACCTATCCTTTCTACTGTGTGTGTGCGTGTGTGCGTGTGCGTGTGCGTGTGTGTTCAGTTTGAATGAATTGGTTTTATTTGATGTAATCTGGCTGTAAAAGGCTTGAACTTAAAGTATTGAGAAAGAGGACATAATCTTAAACGCATCATTACCCCACTGGAACAGGACAGACTTTGTTTTTTTTTTTGTTTTTTTGGGGGCGGGGTGGGGTTTATTTTAAGCTAGATTTGACTGTCCCCTCTACAAGGACAGGATGTACTGATTATGAAAAAGTTAAATTGTTTTTCAGAAAAGACGCATTTTATATAACTCCAGAGTGAGGTTTCTAGTTCTTTAATCTACCCATTGTCTTCTAAATTATGTTTGTCTTTTTTTCTTTTTTCTTTTCTTTTACAAAACTAGCACAAACCTTTATTATGGAAAGAAAATAACACATTCAGTTTCTATGCAACACAAATCTGGGAGAAAGTTCCATAAAATGGCAAAGATGCTGAAACACTGACTTCTTTTAACTCGAGGCTAAAAACCCACCTGATAAGATTACAACCTTTTATGTACATTTGCTGGATGATGGCATTTTACAAAATGTAATGTTTACTGCCCTTCTCCATAATTAATGTTTTTTTTGTTTTTTTTTATGTTCCAAAGCCCTTTGACTGCCTTGTTTCTGAAATGTGCTACTCAAATAAACTTGACTTGATCTGTGCAATACACATTTTACATTCTGTCTTCATTTCTATATCAACCTCATGTTGATATGAAAATGAATATGAACCTGAAGCTAAATGTTGCTTATAACCTCAGTAGCACATCAGCCGTGTCAAACAAAGTACACAGATGTTCATTTAGAATCACTAAAATAAACAGACGAACCAAAACAAAAGTTTTAGGATTGGTCATTTGAATTTCAGTCCATGGTGGAAAAAGCTGAGCTGCCTCTTACTGTATGTCTCTTCAACAATCCTTTTTGTGCCGTGTGAGAGGAAGTATCACATTGTGCCAGTCACATTCAAATTATGGCGGAAAACAAAAATCCCCCCCCCATTTTGTTTTTTCGCTGCTCAGACTCCGCACGCATTCATCACTAGGGCAATATTCAAGGGGGAATTGGGGCTTCATTACATGTGTGGGAGTACACATGAAGCTGATGTGTTCCCTGCGTTTCTAGTTGTCTTCCATTTGCTGTGTTTTGTGAGCTTGCACATGTCTCACGCTGTTTGTGTTTGCTGACCTCACTGTGTGCCCAGATGAAGGATGCAGTTGTTGTTTTTTTCAGGGAGTTAGACTTGTTGGGACATCCAAGGCTGCTTGCACTGGAGGAGAAGTAACACATGGGGGAAAGTTCCTTGAAACGTATCTCTCCCTACTGTTATCATTTGGACCTTGAGGCTGATTTGGGGGTGGGAGAGGTAGGTGAACAGAGGTGGGAGAGTTAGAAGAAGAAATGTGGAGGGGGCAAGTTGCAGTTTAGGGTTAAATTAGACATTTGTGACTTTGAAATCTATTAGTTGCAGAAACTCTTGTATTTAGTTAGAAGCAATAAAAAACATCATTACGCTTTTTTCTTTTTTCTTTTTTTTAAAGTCAAAACCTTCCACATGGAGCCGTAGCTCTCTACTTTAGAACAGGAAGTTTACTCGTAAATACTCGGATCTGGTGGAAAATGATGATGATACCCTTTTTGTGACATACCAAATGCATATGGGCTCAATATTTTGACAGGCTCTGCAATCTATCAATTACATCCAAAGCAATGGTGAGGCAGATTCACAGGCTCGTAAACCGGCCTGCTGCAGAGAAACGAGGTTGAATGGAAAGACTAGACTCTCATTTAAACACTTTGCTATGATGTATAATTATAAACATTTGGAGAAGGGTTTCCATGTGCAGGTGCGCTGCAGTGGTGCTTAACACTGAGATGCTAAAAACTCAGTGTATGATGTGAAACTACAAATGTTAAGGATTAGTAATTTGATTAAAAGATGCACAAAATCATGTCTCTTTCAAAGTTTTAAATATTTTTTTTTTCACTAGCAGAAAAACATTTATTTGTGAACATGAAGTGCTTTTGTCAAACATTAATCCAGTTTGACAAAAACAAAAAATTCAGTTGAATAAATGAATGGCTCCTAAAGGAGGTCGACTTGCTGCCAAATTTCTGTTCCAGACTGGTGTGTTTAAAAGCTTTTTTAGCCTTTCACTGTTTCTATTCCAGGAAGTAGAATAGTTGTAGGAAAATCGGGGGATAGGGGGGTGATAAGTTACAGCAGGGTGGTAAAAAATTAGAAAAGGTTAAGCTGTTTTTATATATTTTATTATTTTGCTCCCTCAAAGCCAGCCTTTGCTTTCTCAATACACATTAAAATAGTTTTTTTTCCCCAGATTGAATCTCTTTCTTTCCTCTCTCATTCATCTTCACTCACTTTGTCAAAGCAAATTATTAAATGTAATTTTTTTTTTTTTGTCTCAAGTACCGCAGCCACATTCATCCCCTTCAGCCAGCTATATGAGCTATTGACAGGCAAGGCCAACAGTCTCACAATTAGAAGGACTGAAAGATAAATCAATGGGAAATGCCAAGCAGAGATGATTCAATTGCTCTCTTTTCGTCCCCATGGGTTTTTGTCTCTACTGCCTCAGTTTCAACATTTTTTTTTTTGAGTGTGTTATTACATAAAAGTGACAAGAAAAAGGGGCTTTGTCATTTTTTCCCCATCTTTTCCATATTTTTGGGTTCATGTAATGGCTTAATTCTCATTTCTTATCCCTATGTCCCTATACGACTCTTTTTTTATTTTTTATTTTTTTATTTTTTTGTCAGCGATCTGCCCCTTCTGGTCTAATTGTTTCCCCCTCTGGTTCTTCTTCTGTCATTTCTTTCTTCTTTTCATATTTTTTCACTGCTGTTAATGCTGCCATAACACCCAGTGGGAGTGTATAGGGAGGATGGACAGACCGTGTATGTGTGAAGGAGAGGAAGGGTGATCTTCCACTTATCACAAGCTGGATAGAAAAGGGGGATGGATGGTTACTGGGGGGGCTGGAGAGGGAGGTGAAAGGGACAGCGTTGTTATGGTGATGAGATCCTCTTTGTGTTTGGTTGCCAAGGCAACTTCAGTCACACTCTTCATACAGCCACCACTACTACCCCATCACACTCCGAACCCCATCAGCCACATGACTGCAGGAAGAGCACTTCACACGTTACACACTCGGACTCCTGCACCCACACAGTCTGTGTGTGTACACACACACACACACACACATCCCTTTGTTTTATGTCCAGCTGCCTGGCAAAATTTAGATATTGTGAATGGAGATGAAAGTTAAATACTATGATGTATATGAGGTGTGGCGTACTTATCCATCATTTACATCAAGTCGCCAGACATATTTCCCCCAATGGTGGATCAGCTGAGTGCAGTGGGATGAGTTTTTAGTCAACTTTGAGACTTACTAGGCTATACTTTAGATTTTTAACTGTATTTTTGATTCTGTGACAACAATGAAACAAATAAAGCAGGACGCATGCTAGTGTGCTTATGTACGCTTAGGTATTGGTGTTATTCTATTTAGTGGATGATGAGCTGTTGCTAAACTTTGAAGAAACCGAGCAAGGTGAGCCCACCAACGAGCTAAAGGAGCCTTAGGTTGTCCTGTTAGCAAGACAACCCAATGTACTTCACGTCTTCAGTGTTCAAGAAGCGATCTGGATCATTTGTCATTTAGTGAGCTGCAACAGCCGGAACTCCCATTTTGTCAGTCAACATATCTGTACACGTTGTTACTTTAACTTAACTAATGAGGACAGTAGAGCCAGATTTTGGTTGGTTTTGCCTGTGAGTTGTTAGTGTAGCTGGTCTTAATAAACTGTGGGAATGCGCTCCTCTGTTTTGTCGGTTTTGTTATTGCATATCTTTTGCCTCACAAACACACACACCCTACCCCACAGCAAAGGGAAGGTCGGGGAATATTAATGAAGTAGAACAGCTGGTTTACATGTGTTAGGCAGTGAACACTGGTTGCACAATATATAGCAAATGTATTGTTAATGGAATGACAACATTCATAATGTCAATATTGCCAAGAACTGTGTAGAGTATAATTAATATAGTATAACTAATTAATATATTTGTTGATGCTTGTTTAATGCTGCAGGGAATGTTGAAGGAAGCTAGAGCTGCCACAATTCAGTTTGGTTTAGATTTTTTTTTGAGTCACAATGTGTGTTGTTTTTAAACTCTTCAGTGTTTACAATAAAAAGTACACAAGTTGATTTAAGCCCTCTGGATAATTTTTGGATATTTATGTTTTTGCCCGTATAAACAGAAATATGTTGACATAAAAAGAAATATCTGAAAATAAAGCAGTAGGACAATAATACTTGACATCAC
The DNA here is from genome assembly GCF_000485575.1 of Poecilia formosa. Lineage (NCBI taxonomy): Eukaryota > Metazoa > Chordata > Actinopteri > Cyprinodontiformes > Poeciliidae > Poecilia > Poecilia formosa. The sequence goes on along the minus strand of NW_006800379.1, from coordinate 23,528 downwards.
ATTATTATTGATGTTAATATTGAAGTGCATGTCACTGCATTCCTTACGACAGAAATATTCTCTGTGTACATGGTGTGCTTCTTCATTTATTACACATCTTTACTTGCAGAGCTTTTCTCAGTTCCCAGTGTCACAGTGACAGTGATGAGACGGTCGAGGACTTCCTCACGTTCCTCATCAGACAGAAAGGGCCGGGCCGGTCTAGAGCTGAGGGTGTGGAGAGTTCAGCCTTCAAGCTCATGTACCTTGAAATAAAAATAATTAACATTTTAATAAATATTCTTTTTCTTACGATCCTGAATTTTTTCCAGGATTGTAAAGATGATGGTGTATAGTGAAAAGAAAGTCCTGATTATATAAACACCTTTTCTGAAGATCTCATTGTACAGGGGACAAAGCAACCAACAATCTTTGGTGAGACTGATGGGACATTTCATGTTACCAACATTATCGGTGACAATTGCAGGCACTTTCTCCATTAATCCCCATTAATTCATTACTTCTGTCAACATTTGTGCTATATTGTTCTCTGTGTAGCTTTCGTGGAGGGGCTTGGTCCCCAGGACATTTGACTCTTCAGAAATGTAATGAGAAGAGACAATCATGTCAGTTGCTCTGAAAGTCCAACCATCACATCATCTTCTTAAAACCCTTTTTTGGTTCTACAACACTTTGCAATCGCAGGTGCTTGCATATAAACACCCCAACTGACGGCCTAGTCAATCAGAGCATTTTTCTGAATTATTATTCAATTGGAAAATATTATATTGCCGTGCATTGAATAGATATTTTACCCACCCTAAAGGGGACGATGACGATGTTCTGGTGAAGTCATTAAAGAGCTACAATGGCACATAGATGGCTTCAACTTTTCAGTAAAAACCATGTTTGTTTTTTTTTGTTTTTGTTTTGTTTTGTTGCACATTTGACTTGTATCATACAGCAAAGCCATTGTGGTGTGGAGATTCTAGGAGAACGTCTCTAGCAGACCTGAACATTTCTGTTATGAGCCATAATCAAACTTAATATTGTATGACTTTCTATTCCCTTTTGACCCTGTGAAAAGACAACAAGGCCTCTGACAGGGCCTCTCTGTTTCAGTGAAACGCCCCGCAATCCTGCACTGCATGGCTATCAGTGTCACATGCCTAAACAAGTATCGCATGAACAATGCTACCTATAACACATACACCAGCAGCAACAAGATGGAGATAAACATTGGTTGCTCATACCAGACCAGTTTTATGGCAACGTTGCCACTTTGTTAAAATAGCAACAGGCGATATGGATGGATGTTAAAGCAGGATAATAAATTCTGCCCAGTGTTGAAGCCTAGCACTATGGCAGAATGACTAAAGTAAAGCAGCTGGCTAAGCCTGAATATCTGGTGTGTGTGCGCGTGTGTGTGTGTGTGTGAGAGAGACGGTTAACACTTTTATGCAAATGGGGTTGAAAACACTCCAGGCTTGCTAATTTTTTTTTCTGTGTATGAAAGCTAATCTAGTTGATATAGCGCTGTTTTTAGAAATTCACAAATTTATATGAATTTTTGTGTTTAATACACTCTCCTGTGGCTTTTTCTTTTTATTGATGGTGGTCTCCTGAGAGTAGTGTGTTGAACTTTGACCTCATTCTCGGATAACTGCAGGACAGTAGTGTGCGTGCGTGTGTGTGTGTGAATACCCCCTTAGTCTCCTAACAGCCTAGATCTAATGGACTCTGACACTGAGCTATGAAGAGAGTGAGTGACGCACGGTGTGTGAGTGTGTATTTATGTGCGAGTTATGATGGAAAGATTCTAGTTAGTTCCTTCATGACTCTGCAGTTTTGGTTTGTTTCTGGTTACTTTGCTTAAGGAGGAACCAGCAGGGCATCTGGCTGTGTTCAGATAGAACTTAACTCTTGGGATCATGATTCTCTTTAACTGAGGAATCTCTGTACCAAGGGGATTTCTCTGCAATTTGCAGTATCTGGCTAAATGTTACACTTGTACTGCAAGTCATACTGCAAATCTAATTGGATAGACTGTAATAGAACACCAAGCATGAAAAGCTTTTGAAAATACATCTCAAATTAATCTTCTGTTTTATTCTTTTAAAGTTGTGAGATATAATCATTTTTTGTACATCGAATTATTAAACCTGTCATGTGTCCTCCTTTTTTTGTTTTTTTGTTTTTTTTTGTTTTGTTATAAATTTCTCTTCTCTGCCAGCCAATTAAATCTCATCTGCTCATAAATATCATCCTCAGGACTTCAGAGTAATAACAGACTTGTGGTACAAGTTACAACAGTGATGTTAATTTTTCTTTTTTCTCTTCTCTGCAGCTCCACCGCCAAGCAGATTCAACAGGAGAGTGTCAGGTAAGGAGTCTGGTTGTCAATTAAATTATGTGTACATGTATGCGTTTGTGTGTATGCATGTGGGTTTGACGTCATGTCCTCAGAGAGGGGAAATCCACTATAGTTATGCCTTTGCGTACATCTTTGCCTCACTGACATTATATTTGGGCTTTTTTTTTTTGACGAGTCTTGCGTCGAACCGTGTTTAGTCAATGTTTTAATAATGAATGTTTTTTGCAACGTTTCTCCTCTGAGGATCTGGTGTTTAGTGTGTCGTCTCCGTCTCTGTGGTCCTGCCTGGAGAGCACACTTGTTTTCTCACGCTCCGCTGTGCCCGTTTAGTGTTTACATATGAGTGATTGAATGTCGTCAGCCGTCACAGAGCGCTGCACTTTGATTAGGCCGTGGGTGTGTCTGTGTGTCCGTTGATGTTTATCTTTTCTAAGCTCTGCTGTCTTTGTTTCACCAGCTGTCCTCCTTGTTAATATTCAATGTTGCTGGTATCTTGATCATTATGATGTGATGTTTTTCAATTGTAATAAGGTTTTAGAAGTTCTTGTTGCCATAACATGGTAATTAATGTTGAATGGACCATACAGACACTTGTGTTTTTGCTGTAAGGTAATGATCCTTTTTAGACTATGATTAAGCATCACTGGTCCAAATAGGTTAGTTATACTGGAGAGGAATTGCTCTCAACTTGCAGAAGAATATTTTAGAAATTAGAAAGTTTACTGCGGGAGGAAATGAGCATGTTTTTGTGTTTTAATAGATTTAAATAAGTGTCTGATGCTTGTTCAGTTTACGTAGTTTGTTTTAGATTAATCAACCCTGTCTGGTAACCCGTTTATTAGAGATTCTACAACCTGATGTCTTTCTGGTCAGTAAACGCACCGAATTTGGTCCTACCATATTGTTTTATTGACTCTCTATTGGAGCTTTTTCACCAAAAAAGTTGCATTTCTTAACTAGGCTGACGCTGCAGCCAGTTCTTTATCATGTCTGTAAAAGAACAGTTTTGTTTCTGTCTTTATAAACATCTCATCCAGTTATTCCACCTGAGTTATATCCTCCGTTTTGTAGAGGATTATAGTGCATTTATCCAAACAAACATTACTTATCACAGCATCCCTGCAAACAGGCACATCAATATCACTACCTTAGTTCATTAACAGCGGTAATTGTGAATGCTTCACAATTCTAATCAACTAATCTCTCACACTCACCAGCGTGAAAAGAGACGGTGTTTAGAGACAGATATATTAACACGTGGAATATTAAAATACTGACGGTGTTAAAGAACTGTCAACATTTATGGATTCACAACAAATTAATCAGCTGTGAGTTCAGCCATTAGAAATGCATCTACTGATTTACGCTTTGTGCAAAGTTCAGTCACCTGCTCAACATCACAACTGGATTTAATGATAGATTTCGTAACAAGCTGCATTCTCTAGAATATCCACACACAGACATAATTGTCTCAAGATGCTAAAGCAAGTTTCAAATATCAACCCTGGTGAAACATTTTTTTCTTTTAAAATATTTATAAAACTTACTTTGAAAGCAATTGAGCTCTCATACAGCTACATGACGTCATATCTATTAACTGTAATGCTCACTCGTAGCAGGAATTCTAGTAAAAATATTTCCATGCTTTTCTTCTGTCGTCTTACATTAGTTTCCAGAACCGAACAGCAAAAGTTAGTTCTAGCAAGTCAGACTAATACCAAAGATTAAAAATCGGCCACAAAAATCCTAATCTTTGCCTCTAGTAGCGCTGCACAATTGTAGACAGATGTAGTATGGCGACGTTATTGTTGCAGAAGGTCTAGATTTTAGTTTAAAGTACCACAAGTCTACTCAATTAATTTTGAGCTATTCATATTGCAGAAGCAACACTGCAAACTGCATAATAAACCAACTTAATTAGTTCCCCATTCCGGTCCTCAGGACCCACTTCTCTGTCTGGTTTTATGTCTCCATATTTCAGCGCGCCATGTTTTTAAATTAAACTCCACTGCTCCAGTAGAACTTGATGGAAAAACTCTAAAGATGATTAGTTCCTTTCTATCAGGGCTTCAGGGGCAGGGTTACTCCAGAAATGTGCAACGGAATGTACCAAAAAGGCAAAGATGGGGACATTCTGCATTAATATGAAGACTGCTAATCATTTTTGCGAGTAAATCCAAAAGGTAAAGAACCGATTATGGGTGAATGCTGAGTTTTTATATGCAAACCGTCAAAGTTGAGGGTCTGTGTTTCATCGTGAGACGATGTTTCTTTCCTAGGGATGAGGCAGCTTACTTTTTCACTGCTGCTTGGTTTTGCTGCATTTCAGAGCAGGTCACAAGGCAACTTTGAAAGTTGGTGTCCTCACTGCAGATTTTTAGTCCTCTGCAGCTTTTTTAACCAGTAAGGAAGGAAGTTGGATGCAGTTGCTCCGGGTTGCCGTCTGTATATGGGAAATGGGAGTCTCACCCACTCTGCTCTTCGTGCTGCAGGGAGATGGATCCTGCAGGTCACTGGTAATGACTTATGCGTGAGCAAAGAGGCGGTCATTTTCATTACAGTCAGACATGAGCCCAATTTATTGGGTGGCTGCAGTGTTGCATGGTTTAAGTGAATAAATAAACGTTCATCTCTTCTACCATATTTCCCTTTTTTTTTTTTTTTCCCTCTCCCAATCCCATTCACTTCTTGTCAGAAAAGGTAAAGAAAATCAAATAATCTATGAATTTGTGGAAATTACTAGGGATGGTTAGTTTAGGTAAATGTATGTAAACGAACCATCGACGCATTAAAAAAAATCATCATTCAATATTTAATATCAAATCTGAAAGAAATGGCATTCAGCCCTGAAAGCAGCTTTACATTCCTGGAGTTAATTTTACTTGAATGTTATTCTCTACTAAACATTTACATCAGCATGGTGCAGTTTTTCTGTCACTCATACTTTTAAAGCTCTGCTTGTTTATGACATGGATGAGTGTATTTCTGCAGGTGGCTGTAAGACCACAGAGAGAAGCCTTTACATTTTTTTTCAGTATCTGTCACAACAAGTATGCTTAATTTTTTTTATTGGAATAAAGCAAGTCTTTTTCCTTTATGAAAGACTTGCATTTTTTTTTTACAACAAATGGGAATACCAGGTCACAGTAAAAAACAAAACAGAAAAAAACCCTAAAACTTGAGTTGCTATTTTTCAAGGTTTATTTGGTACATATTTTATCCAGTATAAGAAGAGAGCTTATTGGTTAAAATAAATAATAAATAAAACAATCTGTTATTTTCTGCTTGGGAAAAGAAAGTGTTTGCTTTCATAAAAACAATCCCAGAGTTAAAAATTTACTCTAAAATTTTAAATCAAACACTTGTTAGGTCAGAAACCTTAAAACAATCATCTGTTGTCTACAGACCTAAATAGACAAAAAGACGGAAGTGTCCCGGATTTAAACTCATTCCCCTGTTGAGATTTTCACACCAAACAAACACAAATGTATGCAGGAAAGGCTTTTGGTTGCTCACTGGGTCCTCAGGAGTTATAATTTTTTCTCAGTAGCTATTAAGTTCACCATGGCAACATTTACTTCCACCCGGAGCACTCGGCTGCTGTTGAAGCCGACTTTGTTCACACACTGAGTTTAACCTAAAAAAGATACTTGGGACGGAGCTGGCTTTTCCTTTTTAGCAGTTGGTGCCAGATGAGAAGCAGTGATCACAAACAAGTTCATCTAAAAACTGCATATGTAAACATTGATGTATAAATAATAGTGTTTTGTTTTTTTTCCCAGTTGAATTTTTAATCAAGATGGTTATGAGGTCTTTGATCCAGCAATGTTTGCCAGCTTTATGTTTGTCCTCTACATTTAGATCTTTAGAGTTTTTGCTTAAGATAATTTTAAAAATTTTGATGGACTCTTCTGCTTATTGGGAGTAAGAAAGAGCCCCCTTACTTTAAGGTGCTTCAATCCAAACTTTGTGGCCTATTTGAAATCTAGTTTTTAAAAAGATTTTCACTCATTCTGATGTGCGAGAGCAGTCACTGTGACAGTGTTGCCTTGTTCTATAACAGGATTACTATCATAGTGTTGTACGACAGTAAAAAGTTAATGATTTAATGGTTTGTGTTTATCTCGGATCGCAGATAATGAACAGTTTACGCAGCTACTACTACTGGAAATAAAATAAAGTTAATTATTTCCATCTCAAGGTTTTATGTAAAGTTGCTTCTGGCAGACAACTTCTGTTTTGGCAATGAAACAGTTTAGTTGTTCTGTAATGACTTGACTACCTCACAACCGCTTCACTGTCTAAAAATCTCTTTGCTGCTTTAAACCGACGTCACCAAGCCTGTTACAGAAGGAGTCTGGATGCAAAAATACCTTAATTATGACCATTTGTTGCAGTCCAAGCAGTTATTTGGTTTATGTACAGTTTTTGACTCCTTCAGAGTCCACAACAACTTTTTGAAGATTCTTCCAGGATTCTTCAATTTGTTGGCAATTTAATAGCGATTCTTTTCCCTTTGGGATCAAAAAAGTATTTTTGAGTGGAATTGAACATTATTATACAGATCCCTACTCCCTGATGTCACTCAGCAGAAGCACAACTTGAATACAAGTACTCATCTTGTACTTACTGTTTAAACCCCAAGTTGTATATTTTCCAAACAATAAAAAAAGATAAACCAGCAACTTAAAAGTTTAGCAATTAATAAAACATTCTTTTTTAAAAAGAGTTCATATTAGTGTTATTTGCACTCAGTCTTAGCATTCAATTCATTCTCCTTCCACAAACATGGATATTCAATATTTTTTTGTTTTTTTTTCTCCCTACTGTGTTGTTTTTGCTGCCTATACCTAACAAAAATATGAAGCATCATAATCTATGGATATTGGTGTTACATTTAATAGAAACTAAAAATATGGTTGATATAGTTAATCCCCCCAATCAATTATAAAACAATACATTCCTGCTAAAAGTAGAGATTAGCCAATAAATAGTGTATAAATAACATTTTCTCCAGTTGTTTGCTTACTGCTTATTGGACTGAGCAAGAATAAAAAAAAACATTCACAATTAATTCAAACATTAACATATATTAAACATTGAATTTTATACATAAACAGATCGTCCCAGTAATTGTGTGTTTGATTTGTATTTTATCAGAATTCCAAATATAAAAGTCCCATTTTTGCACCAGCCTGACCAGAGAATCCAATGTAGCTGCCATGCCTCTAATCCCTCGATGGATGCAATGACAATCAGTTGAACAATACTGGCACATCTGCAAATGTGCATCTCATTGAACCTTTGAAACACACGGCACTGCACGATCTCTTTCAGTGGACAATTTGCTGTAGTGTTCAAAAATGAAAAATTCTAACAAATGCTGGTAATTAGGCCATAAACATTACAGGTTTGTGTGGGTTTTTGTGATTGTCATCACAGTGCTTCTATGCAATAAACTGAATGCCATGGAAAGCACTTGTGGGATCACATTGGGCTTTGCGGTTCATGTTGGACTGACCAACATGAACACGTCAGCTGACTTCCCACAAATAATGGTTGAGGAATGCATTGCCATCCCACCACAACACATGACCAAACTGGTGACCAGCATGAGGAGGCGGTTCCTCGTTTGTTGTGGTTGTATATGGCTCTTTAATGCATTACTGCCAGGATATCTGGCTTCTTCCTACAGCAAATCGAATAAAGGACACCAAGCGAGATCCAACAGCAGAACAAGCCGTTTGGCTTTGGCAGAAAGGCTCTGGCGCATTTTTATTTCATTTTATTTTTCTTTTTTTTTTCCATAGGCACAACCCACATACTCCACTCTGCTGCTCAACCCTCAAACACATTTTCCTTACAAACGTGACCCCATTTCAGGGGGAAATGTTACAACTTACCATTAGTGGGTGTTGCTGCAGATGCAAGTCAATGGGAACATGGACCATAATAACACATGGCTCCACTGGGGAACAACGCTGTTCGTGTTCACAGAAGCTGCTAACATATCCAGCCTGCCAGACTGCAAAGTGATGACCAGCGGCTCTCTGCTTCCTGCTGTGTGCATCCGACTCCCACAGTCCAATCACAAATTAAACTGTCTTAATATTCTACTGTACCGCCTCTGACAGAACACGGTGTAATACAACCTCTTCCTTTAGAATCTCAGTCGGTTTAGAACATTTTAACAAAACACGCGATATATCTGTAAAATATTGTTTCAATATTTTTTGTATTTGGCTTGACCAAAGTACCGTGTCAGAAATGAACTCTGATTTTTAAGAGTCCTGTTCTTAATTCCCCCCCCCCCTCCCCCTGGGCTCGGGAGGGGGGGGAAAGGATCTAACAGCACTGAGAAACAAAATGTTATTGCAGCAAGCCTGCCTGCTCCATTATCTGAAAGGATATCTGTGAAGAACACACATCGCTGCGTATATTCACACCAACATGTTGAGGACGAGGTCTGCCTTTTATAACCTCATATTCAGTATTTTGATTGGTCTGGGTTCTGCATCCAGATTCACACTTTTAGCTGTGTTTTCTCTTCTGTTTGTTGTTGTGTGTTTTTTTTGTTTTTTTGTTTTTTTTTAAAACTACCTGATCAAGCTGAACTAAAGGAGCTGACACATTGACACTCCCGAGGTCACACTGCTGCGAACATCACTGGCACCGCTCCTGGGAGGAAAGATGTTACTCGCTTGATTTCCACGCACACATTCTTAGACTATAGTGTGTTTAGTATAAATGTCATGCGAGAAGTGTAGTGCGTCTGCAGAGGAGCCGAAACGCAGATACGTAGTGACAATTTGAAATGACCTTGTCAGGGTTTGTCTTCTGGTGTGGCAAAACATGTTTCAGTGTACGTGTCATTTCCTCCTCTGGGCTCCTCCAGCGTCTCACTTATCCTGCAGGCAGTCGCCTCATTATAAGCTCTCCACTGTCGTCTGTTTGTATGGTGTTTTTTTTTTCTTCTCTTTATATAATACAGTTTATTTGTGTAAATGTAGAACATGGATGAATCTAATGGAATCGCATGTCTTTCTGTCAGTTTGTGCCGAAGCATTCAACCCAGACGAAGACGACGAAGACGCTGAGCCCAGAGTGGTTCACCCAAAAACAGACGAACAGCGCTGCAGACTGCAGGAGGCCTGCCGAGACATCCTCCTCTTCAAAACACTAGATCAGGTAAACTGTGTTGCAACACTGAGGAAATGTAGCTACTGATGACTTTGGAGAATGGTGAAATTAAAAACAATGCATCTTTGATAGGTATTTTCTCAACCTACATAAAGGAACCACAGACGACTTATATCAATTTTCAACCAGGCTTTTGCAAAAGGAGAAAATACAGTGAACCTCTTCTCCAAGCGGTTCACTATATGTTCTGAAAACCTCTGGTCAAAGCTTGTCTTTATTATCAAGAAAAGGGGGGGAGGGAGGAAAGGCAAGAGGGGGAAACAGAAACTACTTCTGCACACAGGCAGTTTCACAAGTAAGGATTATCCCGGTAGTTAAGGATTCAAGGTGGAGGGAAAAGCAAGTTTTGTCTTTTCACACAGTTGATTCTTTCACATGAGGGCAGAAAGGAAGACGGGGCCTCCTGTTATAATCATGTTACAAAGACATTCTTGGAAATAATGGGAAGACACGGGTTTCAACCTAATATCAGCTCACACACAGTGGAAAGCCAAAACCCTTTAAATTAAAAACAAACTAACTACTACTGTAAAAGTGATAACACATATTTCTAACAATCTTCACCGAAGATGTGCATCCATCCATCTTTATGCTACCGTATGCACATTCGTTTTAATCGAAAATGCACAAATCAGACTGATCAATATCAGCTTTTTTTTTGCTTGTTTAGTGATCAGCATGTTGGACACTAGAATCTTTTTTTTTTCTTTTTTTTTTTACCTTTTTAATTAAATACATCAAAACAAAAAACTCCCTTTAATTGGTCTATATATTTTTGTTTGCGAAAAAATAAATTAATAATAAATTGAGACTATCTAGTAAAGTTTTTTTTTTTTTACTATTCAGAACCATTATCTGTTTTTTTTCATCTTTAATTTTGCTTCAAATAAAATGTTCAAAAGAGTTGTGTTTTTTTTGTTGTTTTTTTTTGCTTTCCTTTAAGAATAATCTCTTTTTTTTTTCATCTTAATGTTCTTTACCTTATTGAACTTTGATATTAATCAGATGTTTCCCAGCAAAACTTTCTTTACTACTTCGGGGATTACTGGTTGGTTCCAAGAGAAGAACTGAGCGACACTGGACTGTTGGTTGTTATGGTTGCAAAAATTTTGTTACGAAATTCACATCTTTTAAGTCCTGTCGCTTCCAAGGGATCGGCAGCGTTTCATTTTATACGAAACGTATTCTAGAAAATCATAGACGCCACCTGCACTATTGAATTCCAACCAGTCATTCATTCCCCTGTTTTGTCTCTCTGTTGTTCTGTTGATGTCATTATGAAATCTAATCTTTTCTACATTCAGAAATGGTGCGCATGTCAAATTCAATGCTCCTCTTCTTAACTTCTGATTTTTGTTTTTCTTCCGTCTTGCAGGAGCAGTTCTCACAGGTACTGGACGCCATGTTTGAGTTAAAGGTTCAACCACAGGAGCATGTCATCGATCAGGGAGACGACGGAGACAACTTTTATGTCATAGAGAGGTAGGAATTTTTTTTTTTTAATAAATGGTTACTTCATTGCATTTAAAGATAATCTATTAACTTCAAGGGCCTTTGAAGCCTTTAAAAACCTACAGTGTTAACAGCCATCATCACGAGAAGTGCGCTGTTTCAGTCACAGGTGACTTGGTTGGATGTTGGTGCATTACTGCAAATACAGTATTATTTGCAAACTCTGATTGCAAATAATACTATATAAGTGGCCAGTTGAGTGGGCTTACACTTGCTTTTATACATACACCTGAATTAGATCTCGGTGACCCAGACGCTTAAATCCAAGGAAGAGAGGTTAAGATATCACAATGATGGAAAAAGAGTAGTGATAAAATTCTGCTGTTGACGGCGATCTACATCACAGCTAAGATGTTACCACCTTAATTTCTTCCTAAATTTGCGCAGCCATAGTTTAAAGCTACAAATCTGCAGGTATTTTTGCACCTTTTCTAGATTGCCTTTAAATAACTATTGATGTTTTTATGGATGTAAAAGAAGTCGAGAGCAAAATTGCTGCAGTTTTATTCCGATTTTCATATCCAGGCATTAAAATATCTAACTTTTTTGTACGTGCCATCTCCACTAAGACATGTCTAAGTTTTAAACCTGCCGTTTAGGAGAGCGTATCGTTGCCGGTTTTTGGCCGGTGGCTGCTTTGTTTGTCATTTGCCTCCATTCTTTCTCGACACATCGGCTCAACACATTGTTATAGCTCCATTTGGGCTCAATCTCCCACACCTTCCCGCGCAGCCTGCCGCCTCGTACAATGCAAGCGATGACCTTTAAGAGCGGCACGCCTGCCTGGTCGTATACTGTCCCGGGGTTTTCCGTGGACAAAGTAATGAGTGGTAGTTAATGTCATCAGCAGGGTGGGATGTGAGCATGAGCACACAGATACTGCTATCATGAAAGATGAGCAGAATACAGCAAAATGACTCCCGTTTTGTCCCTATTTAGGCAGTGATCACGTCTCCTCCACACTTCAGAGTATATCAATTTATTCACCAACCTCTGGGCAGCTTTACTTGTCCCTCGCTTTCAGCTGTTTCTAAATCCAGCCTCTTGCCCTGCCAGTGTGCTGCCATTTGGCAGCGTTTCAGTAAAGAGTAAACAACCTTCTCTGAGGCCCATAAAACAGGAAGTAGCTGAAAATCCTGTGCAATCCCGTGGGGAGAAGCCGGAATATGATTTGGACGGAGCATGGAAAAAAGCGATAAGGATCATTGTAAAACATTATGGAGCACGCTTGCGTAATTTACTCCAAGACATTAGTTTTAACCTCAGCATGTCATCCGGTTGTTTCTCTTTCAACAAAGCATGTGGACCACATGCTTTGTTGTTCTAGATGCTTGCGTGTAATTGCGATTCAGCAATCAAGATCAGTTGTTTAATGCAGTAACAGGTTTTCATATTTTATCACGGGAAATGAAATCATCGCAGAGCAGGGCAGCAACGGGCTGGATAGTAAATTATTTCCAATGCAGACACGCACACTGTGTGTCTTCTCTCACCACTTTGTGCACAAGTCAGAGCACTGGCGCACTCCATTATTACCATTGATTATTTCTACCTTCATTCTTCAAGTTTTTATTTAAAAAAAAAAAAAACTGCTTCTTCCTACTTAAAATTAACTGTGTTAATCGCGTCGAATCAAATTGCTAGAAACGTAGCCGTTGAGTGGCGCCTGCATACGGAGCTACCTGGGAACACAGATGATCGCTGTCCCCATGGTCATGCTAATCCAAAGTAAGCTAATACTCCCAACAGCAACGAGGGCTTTAGCCCCTCCACACAACCAATGAGAGGACAGGCCTTCTTAGAAAATGACTGGTTAATCCTACCGAGCAACATCAATGCAAATTACCTTCCTTATGTATAATCCTCATAGAGATGGAAAGCAGAGGCAGTTCAGAGCTGCTCTGTTCAAATGTTGCACTCATTAGCAAAGCATTCATCTGCACTTTGTGGCCTTTCCTTCTACATGCAATTTGTTTTTGTAAAGAATTCAATTATTAACAATTAAACAGACAAGGTTTTTATTTACGACACGTGTAGTTAAGACCAAAACTGTTCCAGCCCCTGGCAGATTTGGATTTGAATTATTACAATTTCTTGTTAATTGTGAAATGAATTCCTAATCCCCAATGTTTAGATCCCTAAACAAGTTCTCTACCAGTTAGAAGAAATGTTCAGGTATAAAAAAGTTGACTTTAATTCTAAAAAAAAAATGACTCAACATGTTAAACATTCTATCCTGCAAAACAAATGTGACACAGTGATGAAGTATGGATTCAGGATTCCACAAAAAAATTATTGGTGAATTTTGAAGAAAAACTATGGCAGTGGTATAAAAAATCAAGTTGTGCTTTTTTTGAGGTGGAGATATTTTGTGATTAAACAATATTGGTTTCATTTGACTGCTTTCACCTCCAGTATATAAACTCTTAATTATATTGACACCCACTGTGCAGAAAAAAAAAATCCATCCAGGTTTGCTGATAAAAGCATTAGGTCAGTTTACAAAATGACAGTCTGATGTAATATTTTGCTAACCTTTTGTTTCGTTTTTTTCTTTTTGTCCAACTCTCCCTCTCTCTAGGGGTGTGTATGACATTGAGGTATCAGGAAATTGTGTGGGTCAGTACAACAATAAGGGCAGCTTTGGAGAGCTGGCCCTCATGTACAACACGCCACGTGCCGCCACCATCGTAGCCACCGAGGAGGGCGCACTTTGGGGCTTGGTAAGAACGCAAATGAAAAGCTGAATTGTAAAAAGTAAAATAACTGAAGGGACACTATTTAAAGCCTTATAAAATCCAATCACATGCTTTATTTTTGCTCAAAGCAAGTGTGGAGTCTTATAAGTCTTACATACTATCAAGTTAGACCACGGTCTGAACCGTCGTCGCTCCTAGCGATGCTTTCTGTGATGCTCAGATGGGTTAATTCATGTAATCTATGAATGGAGCCCTGCTCCAGTCTTATGATTTATGCTGCTGCAGCTCCTCCTGGTGGCTAAAATCAGAAAGACAACAGTCAAACATCCATTCTGTGCAGGGGAGATTTTCTTTTCTTTTTTCTATGTTCTCACAATGTTTTTGTTGCTAGGACCGTGCAACGTTTCGAAGACTCATTGTCAAGAACAATGCCAAGAAGAGGAGGATGTACGAGACTTTCATCGAGTCTGTGCCGCTGCTGAAATCGCTGGAGGTAAGTTTAGATCGCCCAACAAGTGTGAAATGGTTGAATGAGAGTGAATAGTGACTGAGACGGTCCCGACCGCTTCCTGGCTCTGCTTTCTTTCAACATCCTTTATTTTTTCTTTTCCAGGCAACAGAGAGGATGAAGATAGTGGATGTATTAGGAGTGAAGCAGTTCTCAGATGGAGAGCGCATCATCACACAGGTGGGAAACTACAGGTTTCCACTGTTTTTACCCTGAACTTCCTTTTCTGATTTATTGAAAAAAATATATATATTTTTTTCTTCTCATTTTTAGGGAGACAAGGCTGATTGCTTCTACATTGTAGAATCTGGAGAAGTCAAAATCATGATGAAGAGTAAAGTAAGGCACAGACCCTCCTCACCTCCACTTGTAGTTTAACAGCTTTACAATGTAATTCTTTTATTGTCTTGAACTGTTTTCACTAGCCGGTTTCTATTGAGCACAATGGGTGACTGCAGCCCACACACTCAATTAATATCCGCCAGACTGCAGGAGGGCTTCCAGGTTTTGCCTAGCAACAGCAGGGAATCCATCACAGCTTCTCAGCAGCTCTCGCCGCGCCAAGAACAGGCAGCGCTCGGGGGGCTCCTAACCTTTTCATCTTCCTCCCCGCAGACGAAGGCAGACCACGCAGACAACTCTGAGGTGGAGATAGCACGCTCTAACAGGGGCCAGTACTTCGGGGAGCTGGCCTTGGTCACCAACAAGCCCCGGGCCGCCTCAGCCTACGCAGTAGGAGATGTCAAATGTTTGGGTAAGACTAATTGTTGGAAAAACTCCCGTCAGCGTTGGTGGTAATCCTGAACACTAGACAATGATGAGATGAGATCTGCTTGTGTGACATAGCATGTGGATGTTTAAGGAAAAGATATTCAGCATCTAAGTTAAATGGCTCAATAGGGATATTGCATAATTCCTTGCTTCTCTGGTTAAATAAAATAACTTAATTTAGAGCTGATAAGTAAACATCTGATGACTTCAGCACCGTGTGTGTTTATTTCTCACTGAACAGTTTTGTGGCCCCTGAATTGATTGCATTTGGCCTGTCAGAACAGGTGGTTGAGACTTTTTTATCTTTAAGTACAGCAAAATTCTTGCAAACAAAATAACATTTTTGTAAAATAGAAAGTATTAAGTGAAACATGCTTTTAGTTTCTCCTTAATTTTATTGTAAATAGGAGTACATTTAACAACTGACTTGTACTCAGAAACAGACTTCAGGGAACCTATATTTGCTTTTAATTAGTTTATCAAATTTGACTTAATACAGCATATATTTTTTTTACAAAAATTGACCCAAACTTTGCTCTCATTCCTGAAAATAGGCTGAATATTTTTCTTTTCATTTGAAGAAACTGGATGTCTTTATTTTAATAATGTGCATAATCCTTTTTAAGTTTTGAATCTACAAAGTTTTAAACTAACCTTTCTGTTTCCTACAAGAAAAAACTGACATTTCTTATATGTTTAATTGCAAATAATGAATAGTAAGACATATATATTTTATTCGTGGTTTTAGTTTTTTGAAATTTGCATTTCTTTGGCTCATAAATTAAAAACAAAGACTTGACGATTTTGGCCCATGGAACAAAGTTTAGACTGGTTTAAAACACTGTAATAATAATTATTATTTCATGATCAACTCATCTGCCATAACCTTGTAGTTTCTAATTTTCTTTGAGTGGATGTTAATATCCATGCTTTTCTTTAAATGGAAGAAATGAGCAGCAGTTTGAACAGCTGTGCTTCAGCTTGTCACCTCTCCTCCTCCTCCTATGAAATATGGACGCCGTCTCCTCGTCCTCATGAGTGAATCCATGCACCTTTCCACACAAACCTGTCACTCTCGTCTATCAGCTAACTGAGCTGGCAGTAACACCAGCTGTCTGCCACAACTGCTGATTGGCTTGCGAAGCAGAGAAAATGTAATTCAGCTGTACTGTAGCAATATTGTTTGTTGCTCTGGGATTTTCTTTAATGTTTTTTTTTTTTTTTTTTTTTTTTCTCGTCGCCCTCCCTGCCTCCTCCTGCTATGAAGGATTAGCACTAATTCATTTTACCACTGAGCCACCTTTGAGACTGAGAACATTTTATTCTGCTCTTTATATTGGGGATTGTAAGAGAGGTAATGTTGTTTAATTAATAGAAAACAATCACTTATAATAGAAGTTACATCTTGACTTTTTTTAAGCAGCTTTTGCTTGTTCACCGTCATCGAGCGCATTCTGGACTCGACTGAGGAGCTCCTCAGATGTTATTTATACGAAAGGCAGGATTTAGGACCTCACAGCGAAAGTGCTCGCAAACTCCCTACGTTGGTAACGAGGTTCAGAGAAATATCTGGAGGAAAAAACGTTGACGAGCCCATCGTCGAAATGTACCTTTTGTTTTACTTGACTCTTCTTTGTGGAATGGAAAGCAACTTTTGTGAGCGATTCCAGTGCCAACAGATTAACCATACTGACTCAAATATTGGTGAAGTCAGACAAAATTATAAAAGCTCTTATCAAAGTAGTTTAGTATCAGGGAGTTTGTTTGCAAAAAGGATTTAACAAGTCTGCTACTACAACCATTCTCTGTCGACAACAGCCTGTTTTTAGTGCATTTCTGACGACAAAAACTGAAAATAGAAGATTAAAATGCTTAACAGGTCATTAAAGGGACGGTTTATGAAAAATAAATATTTTGAGCCTCATGTCGTATGTTATTATTTCATCAAAAATGTACCTCGAGTATTGTTTTGACTCTTTTATGCATATTTAAGAAATCCTTGACTCTCCCATGGCAACCATTCAGGCTCCCTTAGTGCTTGATATGCAAAGCGTCGCCTATTTCAACAAAGCTCCTCCCAATTTTATAATGACTGAACAGCACTGTGCGCCTGGAAAACGCATAATACCGCCCCTTTAATAAGGACCAGAAGGTTTCAGGAGATAAAAGATGATCTGTATGTGATGAAGTTCAGTACTTGGGCCCACTGAACGGCACATAACCTTCTCCTCTCCTCCTCTGTGCAGTAATAGACATCCAGGCGTTCGAGCGCCTCCTGGGCTCCTGTAAGGAAATCATGAAGAGGAACATCACCCACTACGAGGAGCAGCTGGTGGCTCTGTTCGGCTCCAGCATGGACCTGAGAGACTGAGCCTCCCACACCACCCTCCGTGCCTTCTTTTACAAACACACCAACAAACATGCAAACAGACAAACAAACACACACACACACACAGATACAAGTCCTCTCCAACAACAGGAAGTGGTTAAACGGACTCATGAGCTTTACACCCGGTGCAAAAGCACGGGAAAGCGTGCTCGGCTCACCTGCAGGTACATGAATCCTCAGTTTTCAAACACTCAACCCTCTTTTTCCTCTCCCACACACACACAAACCCATGCGGTAGGCACTGAGAGACACACACTCCAAAATGTGTGCTCACCCTCGAGCACATCCAAGCTAAACAGATTCCTTGATAAGCTGACTTTGGTTAGATGTACACACACACTCTCACACACATCCTGCTACAGGCCACCCAAGTTGTTGCTTGAGTTAGTTTCAACCTCTCAGTATGAATGTCTTACCTGCGGTGACCTTATGCAGGCAGAGCAGCGTAAGGGCATGAACTACACACACACACACACACTCCAAACATATTCAGCATCACACCATGGAGCTTTGTTAGTGCAGGCTTTATATTCACATGAGCACTTGAACAACTCAGACTTGTTCCAAGCCTCAGCCAAGGACACATCAAAAATACAAGCGCACACATGTGGTGACAAGTGTAGATGCTCAAACACACACATAACACACACTCCCATACACACCATGGAGACAGAAATCTTAAAAAAAAAAAAAGAAAAATCTCTGAAAAGGGAGACAATCCAAAAATGCAAAAAAAAAAAAAAAAAAAAGTTTAAAGACAGATACGTTTTAGAAACATTTTATGAAGATAAAAACAGAAGCTTTGATAAAATATTATTTAAATAAAAAAAAGTGTTTCCTCTTTGGGAGGCTGGGGTGCAGAACTTTGTGAGCGCACTCCGTTTTCTTCCTCTGCTGTCGTTGATTGAGTTGAGTTAGTGCTGGTGATTGTTGCAGTACCACGGAGGAAGCAGTGAAAACAACAAACCTACACCTTCTGGGCCATTGTTATTCTGTCAGACGCCACACTTCATTGTATTGAATTAATTATTAATGTATTGTTATTATATATTCTTTTTTTTTTGTTTGTTTGTTTTACGTTGACGAGTTCTGGATAAAAATTCACCATCCATCTCTGACAAAATGTAAAAAGAGAGAAAAATCTAATAAACATATTAGTGCTTAATTCTTCTTGATTATTCTTGAATGAGTTGTCCTGGATTAAAAGAAAAGCTGAAAAATAAAGTAAACATTTTGGTAACACTCCTGCCTCCTTTTACTTCCTGCTGAAACGCAACATTTTTTTGTGTACTGGGTCTAAATGCTGCAAATTTTTAATGATTTAGGCATACAAAATTAATATTCTTTACCCTACAGGATAGAAGCGAATTAGCATGATCTTTTTTGTTTTTGTTGCTTTACAACTGAAATAATCCAATTTTGGACACATCTGCTGTGTTTTAGATTTTAACCCTTCTTTTTATTTTTAAGAGTCTAATGCTGTGTTATCTTGTGGGTGAACTTTAAAGATACAGACCAATTTTTTTTCAGTGATTTTACTGATTAGCTTTTATGCAGTTTTATAAAAAAAATAAATAAATACCTTGAGTACTTAAGGATCTGAGGATGTTGAGAAATATTCTAATATCCTTCAAATACTGTAAACAAAAAAAATCTGCAGCTATTACACCTTAGGTGGTCATAAATATTATCTAAATGTACCTTAAGGACCTCTGGATTTAATTACCAGTATGTGGCACATGTGCAACAGAAACCCTTTTCTGACATAATGGAGCTACAGGAGCCACAATCATTTGGAGGCTAAAGCATAATTTATGTACAACATAATTCAAAGTATTTTGCAGAAAGAAAGGCAGACATTAAAGAATAACAGCAGATGCTAATAAATTAGAAGAAACTCAGTGCGTAAACAAATACTGCGCTGGCCACATTTATCTCTGGTAAAGATTTATTTACTGCTTATTGATTTTTATGATCATATTTGTATTACATATGTACAGCACTTTGGTCCTCTGGGTTTTTCTAAGTCCTTTTATAAATAAAATTGGTATGACGCATAACCTTCAGCTTCGTCTTTGGGAGGTGATGAGGCAGGAGTCGGTGACAGGTACTCCGGTGTGTTTCATGAACTCGTTGCGAATGGAAGTAAAAAAAAAAAAATTGGATTTAAAAAAAAAAAGAAAAAAAAGACGTGCTAAATAATCTGGCTTTATTGTTTAGCAGCTCTATTCATTTTATGTGTTGCAGATTAGTGTTTTTACCCCGAAAAGTGTTTCCCAGTCATGTGTGCATAAAGGTCTACATATATGAAATTGATTTTTCAGTCGCATATTAATCTCACCTTGCCCAGGCATTTATAGCGGTTGTGTTTATGTTAGCGATTTGACTCCTGCATTCGTCACCAGGGGGCGCGGTATAGGGGGGGGAAAGTGATGACAATTCTAGGGGCCCTGACCAACAGAGGGGGCCTCCACAATTTATTTATTTTTTGTTCATAGAAATAAAATAAATAAAAATCGGGGCCCTGTCAATTAAAAAATCATATTGTATTTTCAAAGATTGTTTTTAGCAGTAAACATTTAATGTTCCCATTCCAAGATCAAAAAACACACATCCTTATTTGCCCTGAACTCCCCTATCTGCGTTAAATGGTTCGTTTCTGCTTGGAGCGCTTCACCGTGACGCTGTTCAGCTGCAGACAGTGGAAGACACGAACGATTGTGGCAGTTACTATGCTGCTAAGAAAAGTTATAAAATCAGATTTTCAAAAAAAGAGAGAGGGAGAGAGAAAAAAAGGCAAGAGTGTTAAATTATAACCCAGTTTTTCTCCATGAGAGGTGAGTAGACTGTGTGAAATTATCAAACATTTAGCATAGTTAGCTTAGCTACAAACTACTGTTTGCCTCCTTTTCACTAGCATTTAATGAATTAAGGAAAAAAATTACCAACATATTCATATATTTAACATGTCCCTTGTACCTTTTACCACCTAACAGATGAGTCAGTCAGCAGCAGCTCTAACCCACGTCCCTCCTGACCTGTTCTCTTCTGAGTGAAATTAAAGCTGCAGTATATCATTTTTATATAAATATTTTTTCACATATTTTTTTAAACTGTCATTATGTTGTGACAATATGGTATGAGAGGTAATCTGTGAAAAATCTATTTCAACTGCTTTCTCCCAGTGCTAGAAACAACCAGTCAGTGGCAGGAGAGTTTTGGTGCTGTCGATCACAATCTCATGTGGTGCTGCTCATTCTTCCTCCCCCTCGATTTGTGCCATGCTGCAGCTAGCATAGCACATAGCTGTGCAGATTCAAACTGTGAATGCTCAGTTCAGTTAGCATAGCTACCAATGACAGCAGATAAACGGTTTCTTGTAATAAGTTGTTTCTCCACCATTAGCACATATAGCAGTGAGTGAATGAGGCTAATTGACAGTGCTAAGAGTGTCCTGCTAGTTCTGATTGGTTGTTTTGGTCAGAATGGTGCATTACTTTAACCAGTAATGGTAGTTCAGGAAGGAGATGGAGGAGATTGATTGTTTTCACAGATTATCTGTCTCATAACAAACTGCTACGACATTGTGACAGCTTTAACAAATATGGTGAAAACATATTTTATTAAAGTTTTTTTTATTAATAAAAACTTTAATAATTTTTTTTATTAAAGTTATGTATTTTTTATTAAAGTTATGTATTGAAGCTTGAATAAAATTCAACTACATAGCATTTTTGAGAAGTCTGGATTGCTTTATGTGTAGTTGCACATTGCTTTTGACTGTTGCTCAGGGGGAGACATTTCAGTATCTAAAACTAATAGAAAACATTCAAGCAACCTACTTGCATACTGGATGTGGACTCTTGTATGTTAAATTCATGAACAGTAAATATTGTGCTAATTATCAGTATTGAACCAAAGAAAGCAAGGCAGATACAAGCCTTTAAAATTGTGATGCATTTTATGGGTCAAATAGACTCAAAAAATTGTAACAGCAACTGCGCAGGGGACCCAAACAAATTTTTTGTCAGGGGGCCCACGATTCCTGGCAGCGCCCCTGCTGCTAACAGTTAGCTTTCGTCAACAACTCAGGCGGAAGTGAGAGCGCTGTGCAACGCAAGTAATAACCCGGCCGGAACGCGGTGTGCTAAATAATAAAATATGATTTAACGAGGCTTCAAGGCAGATCAATTTGCCTCGAGGAATTTTAATAATCGAGGTACTCGAATCACTCGAGGAATCGTTTCAGCCCTAAAAATTATTAAACCAAAATTATTTCATTATAGCCCTTCTCCAAGCAGGCAACATTTCTTGTCACATTTTACAACAACAGCAGCAAATGTTTGTAAGTTACATTTAATTTTACTTTTAAGATATTCTTAAGTCAAGTATGATTCAAAATTTTAAACCTGATAGATTGATGAAAATCCTACTTAAATGAATGGTTTTAATTATGATTTTATACATGCTCATAAAGACATTTCAAATTATAATTAAATCAGCAATAAAAAAAATAAATAATGAGGGCTCATTGTAAATAAGGTTATTTTTCAAAATATACTTTCAATCAAACGAGACTCATTGGGAATGTGCCTATAAATGTGGGCGCTACACAAAGTTAAGAAAGGAGAGCATTGTGTAATACCACTCCAATCCGCAGAGTGTCAGTAATGAGATCTATGTTCTTCTGTCGAAGAAGAAACTATCAACATGGATGGTGTTTATAATATTTAGCCCTGATTCTGGATCAGTTGCAGCTGACTGTTCTCTTTGTCTTTCTCCTGCTATTGGCTGCCGCCGTTACCGACACTGACTGGAGATCAGCTGTCTGTCCAATGAGAGAACTTTGACGGGAGCACAACCAGCGTCTGACCGCGAGACTGAAAATGTAGGTAGCCTTTAAATATGACTAAGCTTCTAATTGAGGTGAATTAGAAGTTAAACATGCGGTTCCTCTTGGTATTTAACATAAACACTGTGAATTAAGGCAGTTTTTAAAGTTCTACATGAACAACTACGTCAACCGAAATCATGCTATTTCTGCCCTTACCTTACATGGAAGTGGCAGCTTCGGAGACAGGAGATGAAATATTAACTGTGAGAGAATTCAGTACGAATACGTCCCCCTTATACTGAAACTCTCTGAATAAGATTTATGATTAGAACTGAACAGTCTATGTCTGGTGCTAAGAAAATGACGTAAACCATTTCCACTCAGTTATGGTATTTTTAACATGCCCAGCCTTTTCAATGTTCCACATTAGGAAATATATTTTTTGTGAGAGCTGTTCAGTTCTCCTTCAAAACCCCAGTTACTCAATTTTTAAATAATATGGTCACCGTGTTAAAACAGTTATATATTTTAGAGGTCTTTTCTTGTTTTAGTACGTTTGCTTTTTTTTCTTTTTAGAAAACTTCCTCAGAGATCCTAGATTGTGTTGACTCTTGCATGCTTATTCGGTTAAAAACGCTGTGCGCAGGTATGAATCCTTGAAATAGAAAACACCTTTTCTAAATTCTTACAGGGAGCGTTAAAACCAAATAAAAATTTAGTCGTTGTGCTACATTATATAAAAGCGTACACTGTCTTAATTTTTACAGTACACAGGGTTTGCGAAAAAATAGAGTGGTTAAAATAATATAACGGCGTGGTGATTTCCTTTGCGTTCCCACAATGCATTGTGTCCAAATGGATTTGCTTTTAAACTATGCGTTTAACACGTAATGTCGTGTTATTACGTTGTCCATGTAAAGTTTTCACTAGACTTAATGAATGACTGTGAGGGTTTTTTATTTTTATTTTTGAGGCTTAAACGAGTTCTTATGTTTGCCAGTAAAATAGCACCGTAAGTGAAACGGGTGTGATGGCGAAGTAAATGGGGCGTCTACAGCTTGTGTAGTTTATGCACTCTTGTTTCTCTTCAAATCGTATAAATCTTTCGCCTTTTACTAAAGATTTCCGTGGAGAGGAACAACAAGAGTTTATCTCAATTTTTTGATACCCTACCTTTTGGTGGGGTTAGCTTTCTGTGTCAAATAAGAAATATAACTATATAATACAGATAGTGTTAAGTGCACATTTTGAAAATGTAAGTT
>NW_006800378.1:386999-412000 GCF_000485575.1 Poecilia formosa | reverse complement strand
AAATGCTGGAGGCTTCAAACTTCAGTAACATGGCAAATACGTCAGGAGAAGATGATTGCTAAGAAGTCAGAAAGGCAAAAGTGAAAGTGTTGCTTGGAGGTATTGTATCTCTGAGGCAGACAAACAGGAAAAGCCAAAGGACACCAACAAGCAATTACACCGGCTGGCTCCACTTCACACCCAAAAACAAGTCTGTTACAAAGAATCAAAACTATACAGTACCAAACTGTGAAGGCCACATTTCACCAAGTGGTGTTAATTCAAGAAGAATTTTTGCTTTAAAATAATTTATAATTTGAGCGCCCAGATTGAAGGTGACAAAACAAGCTGGTCAGAATCCATGGCAACCTACCACGCCAACTTGGCAACAAAATATAAAATGGAAATATTTTGTTTCATTTGAACAAGTTTCATTTTCCAAAGTGTCTGCTTTGTGAAACATTGTTATGTAGCTTACAATGTCTTGGATTTTCTTTCATACAGATGTGGAGTTCAGTTTAACAAACCTCATTATTTATTTATTACCAGCTATAAATATGATCAGCCTTTTTTTTTTCTTTTTTTTTTATGCAGCCTTGAGACTCGGTCCTCTTAACAAATAACAGGTTGTCGGTTTCCATGAGCCCCATTTGAGGTGTAGGCGACAGTGGTTCTTTCCTCCGTCTGACCCAAGAAAGACTTGGTGCTGATGAAGCAGCCACGCTTCGGGGTCAGCGTTTGCGGTGGTGGGGACAGAAAGAAAGCATCGGTTTAGAAATGAAACCGGTTTGGTGGAAAGAAAAAAAAAGAAAAAGACCCTTTCTTTCCATTAAAGTCTTTCACTTTCTATTTAGCGCACAGTCATTTAATGAGTCTTTTCAAGATCACAACTACAGCCACTGACTTGACCTTAAAACTCTGATGCATAATAAGTTATTTTCACACTTCTTGGTTTTCTATTAGAGTGAAATTTGAAAAATCTCAGGAAGTAAGCTAGTCCAAATTTGGCCGGAAGGGAAAATGGATCAACTCTGATCCCTGGCTGATTAATTGGTATATATAAATATTTCCCATGGTGAAAGACGTCACTTGTGTCAGGAATTTTTGTAGCCATGACTAAACGGAGTTTCTGTGGAAAAAGTCTCAGTCATTTTACCATACTATTAGGCACACACATGCATTTTTCTGCTTTCTTTCTACCAAGAAGGGTTCTTTGTAAGAGACATTTTAAAAACAAAACCAAAAAATGGTTTCTTTAATAAAAGGAGCATGAAATAAAATGCATCTGAGAATATAAATCTGCTTTACACACCCACATAGTCTAACTTGGAGATGATGCTTTGAGAGCATGATCTCCAAGACATGGATTTCATCAGACTAGCTTAGTAAGTATCTTGTTTCCACCCAATTTTCATGTAACAAATTCTTTACTAAAGAAACCCAGCCAAGAAAATGTTTGACAACCTGCCTGGCTGTAGCCGCATTTCAGACTCCAGGAGAAATTCACATTTATTTTCCTGTCTTTTGTTAAGAAAGAAAGAAAAAAAAAAAAAGCATAACCCACTTCACTTTTAGATACTTCTAGTCTCTCATTATGGGCAAACTTAACACTGAAAATTGTTTTCAAGTTAACAACAACAAAAAAAAGAAATCTAGTAATAAGGGCTTATTTAGTGATACTTTAGCGACAGTGTTTAAAGGTATTCCTAAAATCATCACAATACAATTACATAGAAATGTTTAGCTATTTTAAAGACTATCCAGGCGTATATTGTTGTAGATGTTCACTGAGAGTAAAAATAGAGCTCAGAAATCATCCATTTCATCAGAAATGGATGATCAATCTCCACAACAAATCTCCAACAACAAAATATGTTTTGTTGTTTTGGTAATTGCACTAAAAAAAAAAAAAATAAAAAATCTTGCTCCTTGTGTGTTTTTGGGTTAGCGACATCACAAGAAGCACATGAATCAAGCTAATCAGTTGATTCTGGAACACAATGTTATGGGGGAACAACACATTTATATATCGTTTCCAAATCATTCGAGTTGCATTTCAGAATCAACCGTATGTGTTTGATCCAAAACGTGGCTCTAATGCCCAAACCATTACTGCTGCTGCTGCTGCAGTGGGTGTTAACAGCTGAAGCAAACATTGACAATTATCATGTTCAGAGATTTTGTTGGTATCAGTCTGTTTATATTTCTGTTTGAACATATTTGTAACTTTTAAAGTGAGTAAATACCATGTTCTGCGGATCGCTTAGAAGAGTTCCTGATTTACCAGCAAAGCGGCATGGCACGCAATCTGAACTCGCAGCTTTACCTCATTCAGACAGGTCCTCTCTCTGACTGCTTACTGATTGATTTTTCCCCCCTCATTATAGGCCTGTCCTGGGGTCATCTTTGTGTGGAAGTAGCAGACAATGCAGAAACATCACTGGGATCAGATCTTAGTGATTTTATTACAAGAGGGCTAATACGGATCACAGAAGATCTGACAGTAAAATCTGGCCATTCGGTTTGCCCTTATTCTCTTTCCCAAAAAAACCCAAAACAACCACAGATAATCACTTCTGAAAGAGATATTTGATTAAAAACTAAATCTCCACCAATCCTATGTTGGTAAAGCTTCCTACAGTCAATGTAAGGTCTGTGAACTTGATTGATTAACTTGTGTACATTTTGTGCTCTGTTTGTCCAGTCTTCTTGTTATCTGTACCTTCTCCAACGTGACGTTTTAACAAGTCAGTGATACTCAAAGTAGCTGGTGTTGAGTCTTTTTCTCTTAACAGGAGCATCCACACTGAAGAGAGTTGTTGTCAACTTGATATTTTAGTACTTAGCATGGTGGATTATGAATTTAAAAAAGACCTGATTTTTACCTTTTCAAGTTGCTATCACTATTAGACTATGGTGAATGTGTATTTGGCATCAGAACGCCTTTAAAAAAAAAGAAAAAAAAAAAAAGAAAACACTAAAGAACAAATGAGGGTGTAGTAGCGGCAATTTACTGTGAAGGCCTTGCTCCCTGGAGGTCAAAGTGCAGGAGTAGGAGAGGTGGGTTCAGTTCAACTTTCTGCCCATAAACTACTTTTAACAGAGCAGATAAGGCCAGCAGGTTTGATTGCTATCACAAAGCTCCTTTCAGTTGAAAAGGACAATCAGAATGTCAAAGTTAAAATTAGTTTTGAATTGCAACCAACAAAAAGACTATCTGTCCGCGAGTTTAACTACCCAAACTCACGAAATAGCATTAGAATGAGAGTGAGCTAGTCTTGGTTAACATTTGACCATTTAGATTACCATAACCCATTGAACAATTGTGTTAGCAACAAAATGAACAACCAGAAATGGGTCAGGTTATGTTAGCTCTCTAGAAACAAGCTAAATGACTCACAAAATGCGTCCAATAGTGTAAATGTCCCACCTAAAACTATCGGGAATCTACTGAGGGAACTACAGCTTGCGTTAACACGGCTAACAGAGATGACTGGGGTTAGCCCTCTTCGTAAAACATTAGAGGAAAACCAACAGGGGAAAAAAAGCTCAGAACGGTTAAGTTAGTGGCTTTCCATATGACGAGAAACATAGTTTACCTCCCAGCGTTCAACTTCCTACCAAGCGGACGTAGTCTTGGGGTTGTTTAGTCTGTCCTCTGCGCCGCAGCCCTCAGCCCATCTCAACAGATCCAGAAGACAACAGTCATACTGCTGCTCCAGGATGAACACAGATCGTCTGTTGCGAAGATGTTCACTCTGAGTTTGAACACACTGGATTATAGCTGCGACCTAACCGGAATGCATGTGAATGAAATTAAATTTTACAATATGAGTGACTTATAAACGCTTTACTGTGACCTCGCTAAAATATTATGTTTTTCAGTTTTCAAGTTTTGAGACACTGTGAAACTGTGCTGTATTTGAATTTTGTATGATATTTAATTTTTTTCCATCTCCAAAACTTTTTTGTAGTATGTTGCATTTTTTTTATCTATTTTTTTTTCATTATGATTTGTTGAGATACTGTATAATTTTAAGGTACTAATTGAAAACAAACTAAAAATGCAATATTAGAAAGGAACTTAAAAAAGGATTGGAGTGAGATATCTTCAACCTATTTTTCGAGCAAATGTATGAAGGGACTTTGTTAATATGGACGGCAAGCTTCGTAGCAGAGTGGCAATTTAGCGACCCTTGGTGTTTAGAATCTGAAATCACATTAGCTTGTCTTTTTTTTCTGTAATTTTGCTTTCACATTCTATAACTTAGTCGACATTTTTAGATTAATCAGTAAAAGTTGCATATCTTACTGTAGTTGACTATACAAATTTAAAAGTTATGATATTATACATCAGGAACTAGGCTGTAAGGAAAAATTTCTCGCACCACTTTTTTTTTCTTGTAACTTCTCAAACTGCGGTCTTAAAACACAAGACAAACCAGTTAAAGCTGTTATTCGGTAGCTATTTTTTCTCACAGGCGTCGACAAAACGGGAACGTAAGAAGTTCGCGGGGGGACGAGAAGGAGGGGCCCCGACTTAGGCTGCTGCTTGTTCATAAAGAGAAGTTTCACTCTGCTGCACCTCTCCTGGCGGGCTGACGGAGGACGCGACGATGGAGGATGAGGAAGGAGACACATACCCAGAGATGAGGCGCTTTACTCAGCTGCTGCCCTTCCCCAGATACCGCTCCCAAAGTGACACCTCAGGATTTCGCTCCAGAGTGTTGTTCAGGCTCCGGGGAGCCCGCTCAGGTAGGAGACGACACTGCCTGACCCCTGGTTCAGATACCAATGGCAGACAACATTGTGTTTGAAAAGGACAGGTGCATCCATTTGAACAGGCACGTTACTGTAACACTTTTTATTTACAACCCTGCGTGGCTAATTTTACACTTATTTTTCCAAGCTGTTTTTTTTTTTCTTTTTAGTTGACAAACCAAATGTCTACTAAAGCAACACACTTGCAGTAACTTGAACACAACCGACTTAAAGCTTGTGGGCTCTACTATTGTTTTCCTAAATTATAATGAGGGTGACACACATAATGGAAACTTTAAACAAACTGACTTTTGAGACACCACTTATGGGCTTTTTTGGCCCTTCTTTGCAGCAAGAAAACCCACTCAGGGTCCAGTGGCAGAGTATCAAAATGGCATCAAAAAGACAGGACGAATGCACTAGCGGTATAACGCCTCAGCCATTGTGGTAACCGCATATTTATCCTCCCCATCTTTCTCAAATGTCAGTGTGACAGTTTTTGCAGCCTGCTGCCCATGGCTGCATAGAGCGCATACCTGTTTATGTATTGACAGTGGTTGAAACCACTTCCTATAAGCCAGCTCCACTGCTTTAGCCTCATTCTGTATGAGTGCACACATTTGCCATCATTACTGATGGGCTGATACCATAATAATGCACTGCTTTTCTGATGAGATCTTCCATGTTCTGCGGTCTGATTAATCCGTGGTAGCATCACTGTCATGCGGAGGCTTCACTGCTTTCTGCCTGTCTTGCACAGGAAGTATTGAGTGTTTATGTTTCGGCTGTAATTACAGGAAATGGTTGCTGGAGCAGTTAGAAAACTGGAAGTCCAAAGCTAATTTCTGCTCCTTACATCTACAAGGTTATAGTTTGATCTTCTAAAAACCCAGAGTGCTTAAAGAGTTTCAAAAGGCCTTTTATTAACTCTTCTGTATCTTCAGATGCAGTCCCGGGAAGTTCTTTATAGATGTGAAGATATGAGTATCTGTTTTACGTACATATGATATGTGTTCCTGAGAGTGAGACCAAAATCTAATTCGATCTCAAGTTAAAATACTGGCGTTTTACCATCATTTTCAAAATTATGATCGATGTTACAAAAAGAAAACAGAAGAGGGAGCCGTTTCACCATTATACCCAGTGATCCTGCTGGAACTGCTTAAGCTTACAAGTGTGTCTCAATAAATTTGACCATCCTCTAAAAATTTATTTAATGCAGTAATTCAGTTCAAGATGTGAAATGTAATGTGTCTATTAGTTTCACGTCACAGATTGATATATGTGAAGCAATAACAAAACTAAAAAAATCCTCATGGTTGTGTGAGCCATAAATTTAAATAATAAATATTTTATTAAATATTATTATGTAATATATAAAAAAATGCTTTTGGCCTTTCATTTGTTGTACAACTAGCAGAACATCAATTGATTTGTGCAAATATAAAAGTTTCTTTTTTTTTAACCTGGAGTCCCACAACTTTCACTGATGTTATGTTAATGTTACCACAACAGTTTGTAAGATGGACGGATGAAGTGCTTCTCTTATGTACAAGAAAAATATGTGAATATCACCAACTGTCCATAAAAGTGATTTATTGAGGCCAACAAATCCCTTTAGTAACTTCCGTTGGATTATATCAAAAAGCCCGTTGGATATTTTCATAAAGCAACTGCAACTGCTCCGCTCAGGATGCAGCCTAAGCAATATTAATCATACTCTGACGACTGCACAAGACAATAAAGCAAAGCAGCAATATTCTGTGTGCATTGTAAAACCTGTGCTTGCATTAATTTTCATGTTTTTCAGTAATGATGATCAATCAGGCAGAGATGGCCTTCAGCCGATCTTCGCTAGTGGCAGATTATCCTCCAGATGGATGTACATGAAAAGACAAGGGAAGTAGGAGCAGAAGGAACAAAAAGCATCGATTCTTAACGAGATAGATGGAAGTCAAAGAGCAGAAGCAAAAAATTAATAGCATGTGGTGATTAAGTAGGAGGAGGAGAGGGCTGTGGACAAAAAGACAAAAAAGCAGCATCATCTTGCCGGGAGCTCTCTTCCTTTCGGGTCTCCTTCCCAAAATAACGCTGATTACAGCCCCTTTGAGTCGGCAATAACTACTTGTTAAAACATTGAGTTATACAGATAGCAGCTCTTTACCCCTCACTTCCCACACAAGGTCTATGCTTAGCCTCCGCTGTGGCTTCTGTTAAAGACTCAGAAATAAAACTCTGCTCTGACAGAGAAATGCAGTTATGAATGCATGAAGTTTGAAACGCGTTTCAGCTAGAAATCTTTCACGACTGGCCGTCGAGAACATTTACATCAGATGTGCATCTGGAAGCTGATTTTAATTGACACTGAGATACAATCAAACTCAACATATCCTGTTTTAGATAAGTTGGCTTTGATGAATAATGAGGCAACATATTTTTTCACATTTTTTGATTTCTCGGGTTTGCCATGTTGTTCAGCAATTTAGGAAACCCCCACATGATGTAAACTTCTCTTAAAATGAAGAACACTTTCAAATGCATTTTAAGGCACCGCCTTTAAAAACACACTTCCTTTTGTGACAAAACTGAACCTCTAAAAGTCTGGTACGTCCTTGGTTTTAATCTCAACGTACCAACATGTCAACACATCAACATCGACATGTCAGCGTCAAACACGAACGTATCAACATGGGCTGAAATGCCACTCAGAGGAAAAAGCCATTGTACCTTTGTATATATGGAGGAAAAAGGGGATCTTGAAAACCTGCAATTTCACGTAGCTATAAAAAAAATAGTATTTGCCCATCCAAAGGACTGTGCAACTGAGTTGATTAAGTTAAACATGTGTTAAATGTGCATATCTATTTGAACAGTTTGTTGGAAGCAGTGATTGTTATAGAGTCTTACAGCTGCTGGAAGAAAGGATCTATGGTAGCGCTCCTTGGTGCACCTCGGATGCACCCGTCTGTGACTCACTGTCAGTGTCCATTTGACCGTCTTCAGGTTTTCAATTTCTTGTTTTGTTTTGTTTTCTTTTTACTAAGAAACTCTCTTTTGTGTTGTTTACCAATTTAGAAAAATTGGGGGAATTAGTTTCTTTAAATTTAATAAAACAATTACAGTGTGACTTACCCAGCCCCTGGTCACAGTGAGATTTGTTTAAAAATGGCATCTCATCATGCTTTAAATACATGCAACACAACATTTCAGGAAAAGAGCATTACACTAACAATCACAATTGCAATAGTGTGATTGTGTGGAGCTCCTTATCAAGACATGGACTATATGTAATTGTTGGAACCATAATTTCTTTACCAGGGCATTCTCCTGTCTGAGAATGCCCTGGTGTCTGTTTGGTACCTTAATTGTGTAAGTGAGATGCTGTGACATGACCTTAAGCCATTAGGACATTCATTCAATTGTTACAATTGTCCAATAAAGTAAAGTTTGAACATTTCTGAAATGCTCCAGTCTCCCTAACTAAAGAGCAAGTCATGCTAGTATTTGCGTTTTCAAACTCCCCGTGTCCTGTTGTAATGAAATATACAACAAAGAAGGCTATTAAGCAGTGGGTTCAAAAGATTTAGTAATTATTCTAATGTTTATTCAGTCTTGGTCTGTTTTAAGTGGATTGTGTTCATTCTGTTCTTGCATTAACTCGTGGAAAAAGAAAAGAACTATCCGTTTTATTACCATCTGGTCTTGTGAAGTGCTGGAGTTTTCTAGTGGTTCTGTCATACAGGTTTGTGTTCGTCTGTGGAGGTGGGCTTTGGCGGCGGTGACGAGCCGGTTGTTGTTTCTTCTCGCTCGGCGCGTGTCGCTTCGTCGGACTTCTTAAAAAGCCAAAGTCTCACTCATGCCGTTTGTCTCCCCTTCCATCTGTCTATCAGTAACTCTGTGGTTACTTACTAAGCCTTTAACTCTATTAATATTTGTAAAAACGCCTCAGCAGCAAATGAGCAGGATGTTAACTCTACTCAGCCCCCCTCTGTGATGATGTGCTCGTAACATAAGTGCGCGTTTGTGCGTAATGGAAATGCCATGCTGACATAGTGGGTTGATCTGATATTTTGGTGCTTCGGAAGATGAGAGAAAAACAACAGCTTTGGGTTGTTTACATATTAGGAAATCGGTGAAGAGGTAAGACGAGAGAAGATCAAATAGAAAAACTATTGAAGCAGGTAAACTTGAAGTATATACAGTTTATAGAGCAATTACACTGACTGATGAAAGGGAAGTAGCTCCAAACTTTACTGCATGCAGCTGCTCTTATGCAGTCAATAACCTAATGGTTGTGTGGACATTATGTCTGTCTTACTTTAGACAGCGAAACAGTGTTCGCGGCAGCTCTCTATCACCCACACACCAGTACACACACCGAAAAGACAGCTTTTGTTTTTCAATTGTCTAACACTAAAACTACAACTCACAGCCCTCAAAACTCACTTTAACACTAATTGCATTGAGTTTGGTCCATGTAATGAGATGAGACCCTGTCAGGTTTTGAATATATCACTGTATTACAGTGTGTGTATCTAAAGTGGGCATTTTGGGGGGAAAAAAAGTCTCTGCAACATTACAGATTTCTTCGGTTTTTACTTTGTTTTATCAGATCAAACAAATTAAAATTTTATGCAAAGATAACCTGAGAAAATTTAAAATATATTTTAGAAATGATTATTCAAGCAACTTTTAAACCCACCTGCTTCTGTGTTAAAATAACAATTTAACTATTAACTGCATTTGTTTGGTTCAAATTCACACTGGCCTGATAGCTAGGAGATATTTGAAAAAAAAAAAAAATGACTTCAGCAGTACTGTTCTGATTGCATGAACCAAACTAAAAGATCTCAGTAGGTAAACACATCATTGACTGATCAAACCAAAATCAAGAAAAGGCGAGAAACAAAGCGATTAGCCCACTTTCAGATCCTCTTTTTGGTTTTGTGATCACAATAAGCCAGAAGGTCTCAACATAGAATGGGGTTTGAAATTCCTTCATCAATATTTCACCCCCAATGCACCTTGGGAGACAGTCATAAACCCTCAACCTCTATGAACTGTTGAACAAATGTGACACAGTAGAAAGTACAGCTGCCCACAGAACATAGAGATCGTATAATTTTCCAACGTACCATCTGATCTGACAAATATGTCAGCAAAATCTGATGCACATAATCACTTGCTGAGTACGGTCAGCAGCTTAGATTGTGTTTAAAACACTAGGAAAGCCTGCAGACCAGCCAGAGGAAGACAAAACAGAGCTCAGTGTTGTCTGTGGGGTTTTCCCCTAGCAGAAATCCCACACGTTTTATGCAGATTAATTCTGTAAATTTCGCTACGTTATTTTGCAAACCTGGTTGCACGATCTGAAAGAACAAAACACACAGGATTTCAGCTGGTCGAGTTTTATATGAAAATACACAGTCTGCTCGTGGTTGCAGAACTGTGATCTAAAAAGATGCTGTTGGCATAAATCTGAAAATAATTACGAAAGCAAGTTTTAATTCTTTGTGTCTCCAGCCAACAAGAACCACAATTCACACCTGGATACCAAAAGTACTCCAGCTTTGCAGAATGACAACCAAATTAATGCAGATCTCACGAGCCTCAGTTAAGATGATTCAACAAAAGAATAGAGACTC
This sequence comes from Poecilia formosa, assembly GCF_000485575.1. Classification (NCBI taxonomy): domain Eukaryota; kingdom Metazoa; phylum Chordata; class Actinopteri; order Cyprinodontiformes; family Poeciliidae; genus Poecilia; species Poecilia formosa. The sequence continues at coordinate 401,615 of NW_006800378.1, read as the reverse complement.
TGTAAAAACTTCATTCGAGGAAAAGTTCAAAGGCCAAAACAAGGCTATACAAAAAAAAAAAAAGGTTCACCTCACATTTACCATAAAACACCATTAGGAAGATGTGTGTCGTCTTACCTCTGGCAGAAAACCAATGCAGCATTTCAGGGAAAAGAGCAGCATATCCACAATGAAACACGGTACTGTAATATTCTATACAGTGTTGTCTAATGTGAATTTAGTTATTTGAATTCAGCTGTTTGTCATGAAACGGACCATTAGCTAATGCTTTATTTTCTTGCTAATTGCATGATTGAATCAAAAATAATTATTTCTAACCAACATGTATTAGAAACGTTCTGATTTAGCTTGAAACCTTAAGCCACTATGCCAGGTCAAACCCATAACCCAATCCTGTCGTGTCAAGTCAAACTAGAACTGGGTCGATGGTGTTGTTTTTAAGATGTTTGTGTCAGAAGGAACTGAAAGCAACCATCTGTCTGCTCCTCTGACTTTGCTCTGTCGCTTTGAGGTTCGTGTCTCCCCCCAGAGTCTCTGAACATTGATTAGTTGGTGTTGCAATTTGTGCAGATGTTGTGTTGATCTAACGTGCGTTCAGCGTGTGCTTTGTTTATTTTTGTCATGGAGGGTGCCATAGTTCTCAGATATGGTCTTATTGTGTTACTAGGCAACAATTAGACTAAAAAAAACACAAAAGAGGTTTCGTTTTTACGAAGTAAACTCTCAGCTAATCTGCTTCAAAAAGATACCTCAGACGTCACAGCTGATTTAATTACAATAAGAAAACAACTCAAAAGCAACCGTCTAAAGACAAAACTGTCAGAACCTGATTGGTGCATTTTGCATTTAAAAAGTTCTTGGATGTCTTTGTCATGCAGAGTTCGCAGAGTTAAGATTTTCTGTGGTTTCCGTTAATGAGTTAATTGCAACAAAATGTCATTTGAAAAGCACAGACCTTTAAACGTAGTCTTTTTAGAAGAAGGATCTTATCATGTAAAAAGTCCCTGTTCTGAAACATTCTTTCACACAAACCGAGCCAGAATATTATTTTTTTCGTTTCATCAATCAAACACATGAAATAATCAAGTTAAATTAAACGTTGCTGTTTGCCGATACACTTGAAAAACACAATAGTAGATGGCAGTGACGCTTTTACATTTTCTCAAGCTGAAAGCTTAAAATTTTGAAACATTTTATTGGATTTTTTATTGGATAGGCTGACACTGACTAAGCCGTGCATTATTGTGGTGTAGAAGAAAGATTACACATGGGGCTAATATACTTTGACATATAAAATCTCAAAAGTGTGGGGCAAATTTTTATATCAGCCTTTTTTTGCGATCACAGCTGCGCGTCTTTTAGCCTAAGTCTGTACCACTTTTGCACATCCGAAGCTCAGAGTAGTTTCAGCTTTTGGCTCAGGTGTTTCGCAGCATCAAACAGGTTTTCTTAAAAGATCGATGCATTTTTCTCCATCCATCTTGATATGAACTGACCAGCTTGAAAACAAGGTGTTGTTTTCCTTCCACTTTTGCTCCACGTTTTTTTTGATACACACTGAAGTTGTTTGCTTCAAGAAAGTAACATTAACCTCGCGGCGCACCTCGGGTGTTGTGATACACCCCCTCCACCCCTGAGAGCGTCTCATTCTCCCCATTCTTTTTGCATCCTTTTTGGGATTGCGTCGGCTAGAACAAAAATGCACAGAGATGGAGCCACGAGGAAGCAGGACAACCCTTGACATTCAGGAAGATGGACAGACGAGCAGGATGAGGCGGATTGCGAGGGTGGGAAGGAGAGAACAACTGAGATGGAAACAAACATTAAGTTTTAATGCTCTTCATCAGAGCAAGTGGATTGAAGGAGGAGACACAGGCACACAGTGGTTGGAAACAGTGAGGGAGGGAGGGAGGGAAGAGTGATGGAGGAGGGGAGAGAGTCAGAGGGAGGGGAGAGAGGCAGAGGGAGGGAGAGAGGCAGAGAGAGGGGAGAGAGCACAGGAGACGCAAGGAGACAGAACAGGGAGGAGAGCAAGTCAGTGGAGGGTGGGAGGGTGGCAGAGAGGTCGTGTGTGTCGGGAAGAGGCAAGGATCAACTCGCACTCCTCTCCATATTCCCCCGTAGGATCAAAACATGGAACATGACGGTGAGTTTCCTCCTTGCATTCTAAAAAGCAGCGTACTTCCCTGTCTGGCTGTGAGTGTGTTTGTTTTGCCTCTGACTTTATGACGCGTTTCAAACTCGGACACATAAAAAGAGCACTGATCCTGCACATCCTCTTCTACTTCCTCTCACATACTCAACTTCATTCATAACTTATCTGTCTTGTTGGGAACAGCTGACGCGATCCAGGATCAGAGCCTCTGATTGTTTAGCTGTTGTGAAGATCACTTGACTGAGTGGCTGTCATCTGCCTGAAGCTTGTTTTTCTTGCACTGCTCTGCCTTTTTTTTTTTTTTTTTCCACAGCATGTGGCCTCGCTCCAGCAACAACACACAGTCACGGAAAATGCACAGCAAAACGGCATTAACGCTCAAACGCTAACGCTTCAGCTGGATCACCTGATAACATTCGAATCCTCCTCACCAGCCTTCTGTTGCGTTGTGACGGCCAGATTCGCTGCTGACACTCCTAATAACCGTGAGGAAATGATGGTGGTTCAAATCACTGTGCTTCATAAGTCTGTAAACACTCTAGATTATTAGCAATTGGGGGGGAAACAATAGCGGCTGATTTCAACAGAGGGAAGGATACTTGTTATGATTGATGATGCCTAGTAGTGCACGGCTTGTTTGGCCAAATCTTGGTGCGTCAGTTCACCGGTTGGAGTAGAGCTGCAGAATAAACCAACTCCTGCGTTATCTACTACGGCTTAATTACTGTTTACAGAGGTTGTCACAACATTATCAGTGTATTTAATAGGAAACGTTTCTGCTGCTGTGCTTAAAGTGCAAATGATCCACACACACCTTTCAGCACTGGAGTTCCCCACGGTGTGTGTCCTCTCATTTTTATGCAGCACTTCTTAGTGTATGATTTGAATATTGGGAGGGTGTAGTGATTATTTTACTACAGTGAAACAAAAAAAAACAAAAGATATCCATTGTAGACACAGCCACCGTAGCAACACTACTTAGATATAGAAATGTCTAACAGGAATGATCTTGGAATCAGAGGAAAGCTTTATTGGACTTGAACGGGCTTAGCCAGAATCCATCTGTGTTCAGGGCCGTGTGTTTTGTAACAGAGGCTTGGGTTTGCCACAAAACAAATTGTTATGACTGCAAATTTGTGAATCACTGTTTTGCAAGGCAAAGCAGCTTCTGCGATCGTTCCTGCACGCATATGTGCGTGTGGAGTGCCGGACTTTGCAATGAACTCGGTGGTGGGTCGCAGTTCTTTGCTCCACAGTGATGGGAAAACACACACGGTGCAGATTTCTCCTCTTTGTGTCACGCTGAACTGTTTCATAGCGTTGCTTAAATAGTGCCTGTCTGGCAAAATGAGGTAGGCTAAAAGATCTTTAATCTGGAAAGGGTTGCAAAGTCATTACCAAGGCTTTAAGGCTCCATGAAAACTCAGTGAGAGTCATCATATGCAAAAGAAGAAAGCATAGAACAGTGGTATAACTTTTCAGAAATGGACCGCCTATCAAAACTGCTCAAAAAGTTAATCAACGACTCATCTAGGATGTCACAAAAAAAAACGAGGACTACATCTAAAGCACTGCAGTTCTTGTTTTCTCCCAGATGAGGTCATTGTTGATGATTTGACCAAAGCTGACATTCATGGGAGAATCATAAATGGAAAACCAGTGCTGATCTAAAAGAAAATAAAGGCCCCATCTCACCATTGTCAGTAAACATCTTTGTTGAAAATAGTTTGTTGGCCTGGTGAAACAAGAGCACGACCTTCTGGAAGGTACGTGCACCGGCACAAAAACAAACTGAGCATTTCTGAAACAGACGGTCATACCAACAGTCAAACTTGGTGGTGGCAGTGTGGTGGTCTGGCTCTGCTTGAGAAGCTTAATGTTTTGCCCCCAGAAAATCCTGAACAGGAACATCCAGTCATCCCTTTGTGACCTTGAACTCATTTGCACTTGAGTTAGGCAACAGGATGAAATCCACCAGCAAGTCCACCTCGGAACGGCTAAAACATACAGTATGTTTCAATGTGGCCTAGTTAAAGTCCAGACTGAACTGTTGGGGAACGGCCTTAACCAGTCTGCTCATGCTAAAAAAAATTAAAAAAAACTGGCATGTGGCTGAATTAAGACAGTTCTACAAAGAGTAGAGGGTGAAAAAAGTCCCCCATGTTGATGTGAAATACTAACTTCCAGTGAATACAACACAGCCAGTTATTAGAGGGAGGCAAAGTCTTTATTCCATATTTCCAGACTGCTTTAGAAAATGTCTTTCCTCAAATAAATTAAGTCATAATTTGAAAATTTGGTTTGATGATCAGGAACATTTTAGTGTGACAAGAAAAAGAAAAAGCAGAAGAAATCTGTCATGGGGCTGAGCAGTACCCATGCTCCCTTCCTGTTCTTTATGTGGCTTTCTGGTGTCAGTGTGACAGAGTAATTCCAGCCTTTATGTGCCTGTGTGATTATAATAATTTACTAGCGCAATTAGTTTATATTTCTGTGCTGGCAGGAGCGATTTTGAACAAAAAGGCTATTGACCACATTTGACAGCACCTTCACTTCTGCATTTAGAGTCACTAAAGTTAGAAACAAAGCCACACCTTCAGCTTCAGTTATGTCACAAATGCTGCTTGGGCTTGGAGATAACTCTGTATTCCCTGCAGGGTTTAATATTTTATAGAGGTGAGTCCTGCTCTAGTAAAACAACATAACTTTAGATTGATTCACTTGTTTGACAGGTAGATCTCTGGCAGAAATTCCCACTTGCTTTTTAAAAGAATAACTTCCCTTCTGTTTCTCTGGGGATCACATGCTGTATTTTTTATTCTTTTTTTTTTTCTTTTTTTCTTTTTTACATCGACTGTTTAACTAAAAGTGTTTACATTAACTGATTTTTTACGGAAAGTTTTATTGCATTTCTAACTTTAGATTTAATATGTGAGCTTCAAAAATGTTGTGTGGAACATTTTGAAGCCTTACAGTGCTAAACTTGAGCACAGTGTGTGAGCAAAAGCTAGCTGGACGGTAGCCAAAGCAACCATTATCAACCACTGGTAGCCTACTCTAAAACAAGCCATGTTTAGGCTTGAAACTGGAAGCTAATAGCCTCACAACACAACTAAGTAAACATGGCGGACAGGCTCAAGCCAACTGTTTCTGCAGCTGATAATTGCTATCTGGTAAGTGTGTGCACATTTTACCGTATAAAGTGCAGGTGAAGAAATAAAAGACGTGTGTTTACTCCCCACGTTTGGCTTGAACCTAATAAGATTTTCATCCGTGCCGTGTTTGCACATTTTCCTTCGACCCTGACCTTTTTGTCCTACGGTTACTCTCAACCGCGCTGCAACGGCGCAAAGCTCTTTCCACGCCAGTGCAACACCGTGCGCTTCTTTGTGTCTCTCCTGCTTGCTTTGCTCTGGCTGCCCTGTCTGGCAGGATGTCAACTATTGATTTATGCAGACAACATTTTAGCAGTGATGGCAGCTTATGGGTTGCGCCGAACGGAATACAACAAACAGGAGATCGGATTTCAGGCGAGCTGACTGGAAGATGTGAAGAGAAAGAGAAGCCAGAAGTCGTCGCTTACTTTGGTCTTACATTAGAACCACTGCGCTGATAAGATCGACTAAAAATGGATGAGGGTGCATGATATTGTAAGCAGGGGAGATAAAGGTTTATTTTCAGAATTGGGAGGCGCTTTCCTTTTCGGTGTGCGGGGATTGGAGGGCGCGCAGTAGCAAAAGCCCAACACCGATTGATCATTTGAATAATTGGCTGCCTGAACAAAATCACGTGCAGCCGTTCAATTCATGTTTCATCGCGCTGCAGAAGTGCATCCGTTTTAATACATTTATTTTATTAGACTCTTATGTGATAGACCAACATAGAATACTGCAGAGTTGCAGTTTTTAAATTGCTTGCACATCTGGATACTAAAACATTTTCTCATTCTTATTTGCTGAGCAGCTCCAACTCAGTCCGTTTGAATGAAGAGTGTCTCTGAAAATCAATGCTAGGTTTAGGTCTGGACTCTGAGTCATTTCAGCGATGTGCCCTTATCCATGTTAACAAAATCCTGCTATAGCTCTGGGTATGTGCAGCCCAGACCTATGTCCTTTCCAACCTATATTTTCAGGTTTCTCCTTTATTGATCTCCAATCTTCTTCTAATAAACTCTGACCAGGATCTCCACATCATGTTGCTACTACTGCTGCAACAGTAGTAGCAACATTTGTTGTGTCTGCCACATGTTTTCCTCTGACTAGTCTTCCACAAAGCTCACATTTGCAGTGTGCACAGCTAATAGTTGTCCTGTCTATGTGGATCTTTCTAGTTTCTACAGTCAGACCTTCACTATTTTTTTTTTATTTGGGGACTTCGGAGAAAAAGACACACATAAGTGGACTGAACTTGTTAACGTGAAATGAATTTCCTATAGCTCTTGTACACTAGAAACTTATTCGCCCAACTTTTCTCAAAACACACGTCCATTCAAACATCAGAAGACAACTCGGGGTTTAGTCCTTTGCCCAAGGGCACAGCAGCTTGTGGCCGGGGAGAAGCTTAGAATCAAACCCACAAACATCTCATTGAGCAGGTCTACTGTCCCCACTGCCAGCCACAGCATTTTAATATGTTAAAAAAATAAGATGCAGTTTTGTTTTCACTTCTCAATTTTGCCCCAATGTATATCGGTTGAAATCCTAATAAAGTATTTCAAGTTGAGTGGCCATGAATACACTTACAAGACAACATATTTAATAATTTAGCATTTGGTTAAAACCCACTCCACTGCATTAGGTAGTCATGGATAGCCGTACCTGTAATTGAGGCTGAACGGTCAGACGAAAGAAGTAACTAATCGTAACGGGAGAATGCGGTAAGGGGTTTTTTTTTTTTTTAGACCTCTCAAAAGATGCAGCGGGAGATGAATTCATCAAAATTTTAAAGAGCAAAATGATAGGGCCTTTTCCTGTTTGCGCAAGTCCTCACTTATTGATCTCATCGATGAATCACAGAGAGCCATTTTCCACTGGGGCTCATGCTAAAGGGATGAAATGAAAATTTAATTCTAGTGCCTGTTGGCTCTCCAGCATGAATTTCCTGTTGTTTTTTTTTTCCCGGTCTTGTTTAATTACACAATATACTTTTCTCTCATTTCTCATAATTTAATGCAATGAAACTGTGCAGGAATACAACAGCATTTCATTGGAACTCTTCTTCCCTAATTCGCCTTTGCTTAGCTGGGTAGCTGGTTCTCGCTGAATCACACTTTGCTGTTTTGACAGTTTGGAGTCTGAATCATGATCCCAGCGTGGCAATCTCTCAGCATCGACTCTTTAAAGGTCACTCTAAACTTCTCATTCTCAAGCCATTTACGGACAAGCAGGAAGTTTGCAAAACAGGAGTGCTTGGAGTATGTTTTTCTGTCTTCGACTTGAGTTTGTTGTGAAAGTGCACACGTGTGAGGCTCAACTTGGGGGGGATTGGACTATACCACGGAAGACATCGGGTTTAATAAATAAGTCAGAGAGGAGAGAAAGCCTCTGGAAAGAAAATAGCACTTAAACAATTATTATCTCTTGTTCTGCTGAGGCCACTACTTAATATTTGATGACTCTCTTCCTTCCTTTTCCCCACTTCTCCGGAGCCTCGACTCCTTCAGCTGCTGTGGTCTTTGAACGGTCAGTTGATCTCTGTTATTTAGTACCGGGACACTTAGGACCAACTTCCCTAAAAAAAAAAAAAATAAATAAATAAAAAAAATAAATAACCTGGTAGAGAAATTATGAAATGGTTCATGTCCATTTCTCCAGCTGTGAAGGCAGTGTATTTACAGAGATTTCAAGTAAAAGCACCATATTGATCCAGGTTAAATCCAGAGGGAGCTTTGTTCTGCAACTGATCAGATCTTCACAAAGATAGTTAGAAGCAGAATAATCAATGCTCAAAAAGAGGCATTCAGCTGTACACTAAAGGTATCGAGCTAATTTTGGAAAACATAAAGCTGTTTGCTGCCTCGTGGTGCCTCTGTTTGTTTTGACTTTGACGCCTGTCAGAATGTCAAGAATGAAACTCTTTCACCGGACCAGTTCAGTAAGAGTGTGACTAAACTTCTGAACAATCTTTAAAAAGTTAACCACAAAATTTTTTTTGAATTTAGTCACAATTTTTATTTTTATTTTTTTTCTTTAGGCTGAGTCAAACATGTCTAGAATCACATTAAATATGATTTACAATTGATTTGATTTAAAACAGAGCAAACAGGCAAAAGTGTTTACACTAAGTGAAACCCCAGAATACACTAATTTGAATACAAAACATAATATGTACAGCATGATAAAAAAAAAAAATGATTCAAAACCCTTTAACTATTCCACATTATGCAACATTCCAAACACAGATTTCAGTGTTTTTTATTCTGAATTTATTGTTACAGAAATAGATGAAGTAGTACAGTCTTGTGAAGAGAAAGAAAAATAATACACGGTTTATAAGGTGTTTTATGAAAAAAAAAAGAACATCTAAAAGAGGAAATGATTGTAAAATTTTGTGGAATGTGGAAAATTTGTGAACACCGATTTTTAATTTTCACATTTCTAAAACCTGGACTTTTGCTGAGCTAAACCAATCTATTGCAGCTCTGGCTGAATGTTGAATGTGGTTGTTGCTGCAGGAAGTTGAACTTCTACATGTACCTCAAGTCTTTAGCGACCTATAACCTTGTTTTTTCCTGGATTGCCCTCTTATTTCACCCAGCTTCCCCGGTGAAGAAAAAAAAAAAAACACCCACAGCATGACGCTGCCACCACATGTCACATAGAGAGTACAAGTTTTCCAACACACATAGTTTATTTGTGGTTTTGTCTGGCCATGGCACCTTCTTCTTCATGCTAGTCGTGTTTTATTACAGCCATTTTTCAACAGTGACCTTTTTCCTTTTTCTTTCTTTTTTGTAACCTATTTCATCTTTAAACTTCTCCGTAAATTTATCTGTGACCTATCTGCTGTTTTTATTGATGCTTTTTGTTCCCTTGTGTTCCTTAGCAAGTCTGGACTGTTCATCTGATAATTGTTCCTTAACACACACACAGACTCCAATAAATTTGGTCAAACAGAAGAAGTATATAATATCACATCACAGTCAATGCTAACACAGTCTCTTTGCTCTGTTAAGCGCTCTAAGTAATTCCATCCCCCTGTTCTGTCTTTATCCTCCCACCTCCTCCAGGACTTCCTGCATCTTCAATTATCCACTTCCATCTCATTCACTGATGACCTTCCCATAAAGCTGTGGCTGTCTCAGTTGCTCCCAAATTAAACTTTTAACAGAGTCCTGCAGTCAGACATGGTGATTAAACTAACAGTTGACGATACCGTCACTGCAAGCGTCTACCTGAGTTAGTGCGTGGGCATATAACAAAAGAAAAATATATATAAATCACTGAATCACTGCAGAAATGGCATGTGATTGTTGTATGAAAGTTGGTAAGCGGGGTTGCACGAACATTTTAATAAGATCTAGTGAAACTGTTTCATTTCGGTTGCCCATTATTCTGTGAAAATAGGCCAATATTTGGAGTTCACATGCTATAAAGCACTTTCTGTGGAAATGCTGAGGCAAGAATGTCCTTCCTTTTGTGATGAAATAGAACCGAAGACTTGTTTTTTACTCTTTCATAAGACATAAAAGAGTGAAAAACCGATTGGACACAACAATATTGTGTCCAATAACCTTTTTCTTAGTCGTTTTACTCTTATTCTGCCTCTTGGACAGTGATTGCTGAAGACAGACACCAGCTCTCCTCTTGCAGATGGATAGACTTGAAATTATGTTCTTCTTATGAACACTAGATGGCAGTCTTGGACTAAATTAAAAATAATTTTACCCTGTGCTCTTGAGTCAGTCTCAGTGCTGGGAGTTGGGGGGGTGGGGAGGTAGAGGGTGAGTCTTTGCATATTTTAAAAAGTTTAAAGTTATTTGATACTAAGATTTGTAATTTTGCAAGTATAGGATAGGAGTTGTTTAATTAGAACGTAGTGAAATGTCCTTATGAAGTCGATGCGATGTTCCTTGAAGTCATGCAAATTATTGTTGTGCCTGTATTTGTGTGTGTTAGTGTACTGATAGCTCGCTCTTGTCAGCCGATGTTCTGCAAGGTTTCAGCTGACACTCTGTTGACGCTGATGGCTAAAGCTGCCCCTCACACAAACACATTCAAACAGTTTCCTGCCTTAAATCAGAGGCAGAGGTGGTGTAATTCAAGCTAATAGTATTTCTATTATTAGCCAGATGTTACTACGGCATCCTCATTTCATGCTGACAAATCGACTGATTTGTCTCCTCCCTGTATGACCCAGAGCAGAGTTTATAGACATCCTGTACTCTCACTGAATCTGGTATAGAGCAAATATAACTTTTTTTTTTTTTGTTGGCAATCCTCACTGACCTATACCAAGCAAAATGTAGTCTGATTTAATGTGAGAAAGTATCCCTGCTTACATGCATAACCATCTGGTTTCAACTGAATATGTTTGCAAATGTAACACTGGTCTATTTTTGTAACATCTAATTTTATCCGGCAGTGTCCAGGCCAGGGGTCAGGTCTTCCCAGAGGTCAGCGAGTATGTTGCAGTCACTACTAGATAATTGATAGGGGAAGCTGATGTTCGGTTCCAGCTTGGCCAAAGAAGTTCAATATAAGATGTAGGGATGACTGTAGGCAATTACTGAGCTTTTCAGTCTGCTGCAAAGAAGAGTCAACAACTTGTGCTGTATTTCAGAAACTCTTAGTATAGATCTCTGGAATCATCACACTCTAGGGATGAAATTAACCAAGATTGTAAAAAGATGGTTATCTTTATGCAGGTTGAAAAATCCTTGGTTTAGGTGGTCATGGTAGAAACTTGTTCATTTTCAACCTAACCCTACTTTAAAGATGTCTTCCCTTCCTTGCTGTTGGAGATGCTGTTTGGTCACTAATGTTGTTTTGTCAAACCCTTTAGGCCTTTACAGAACAGCTGCATTTATTCTGAGATTACATTTCACAGCAGTGGACTCTATAGTTGGTAATAGAGTTTAAATTTTTGGGGTGTCAGAGTGAATGGGGCTGGAGCCAGATGTCGCAGAAACTTATGCAGAAACTACGCATTAAAATGTTAAAAAAAAAACAACGAAGAAGCAGACTTTAAGATTTGTACTTAAATCCAGCAGGGAACTCACTGACTTTTTCCGCCCTCTAAATAAAGTTCTGGTTTCCAATATTCCTGGGCTTGTTCGGTTTCCAGCTCACGGCTGGAGGTGTCAGACCTCAGCAGCTTCTCTCTGCATGGCGGAATAAGAGGCATTTTGCAGCCGCTCACAGGACGTCGAGGTGGGAGGGGACGTCACTACGTAGTAGAGACCCACTCACTCACTCACTCACTCAGTCTCAGTGCATGAACCAAGTTTCCTGCGCCTCGGCCATGTCAGCGTGAAACTTCTTCTCTTGAGATGAACGCGCTCGGCGGCTGCGGACGGAGCTTATGCGGGGATAGGAAGCCGTGATAGCGGGTTCTGGTGGAGGGAGGGGGAGGGAGGAGAACCCGGTCCGGCCCGCTGCTGGAGCTGAATATGGGTCAGACCGCTGTGTCTGCCGTGTCTCAGTCAACGAGCCGTGTGTGTGTGTGATGTCAGTGTTGTCTTCCTCTTGCTTCTCTCTCTCTCACACACAATCCGCTATCTTTATCCAGGAAGTCTGCTCGTCTCTTGCTCTCTTTGTTTAACTTTAGTTTTTTTTTTTCTTACCCCTTTTGACATAAAGAACTTCGAAACACTCCGGGCGAAACACCAAGCTTTGTGCTAAACTGGCTAACTGGACTGTTAAATCAATTCGTGCATCTTTATACGCGGGGTGTGCGTTTCTAAATTTATCGCTGGCTGTGCTGCCCAGCTGTCATAAAACTAGTTGAACAGCCAGCGAACAAGCAGGCGGCGGAGTTTTATAACCCGAGGGCTGTTTATACGGCTGCATTGTTACCACCGAGTAATGAAAACTTGATGAATTTTGCAGCCAGTTCTCGGTCTGAGCAGAAGAAGAGGAGGTTAGTTCGTTTCCCCCCAGAAAATGTTGTACTTTGTTTTTGGTTTTTGACGTTAATTCTAAATTTGAACTCGTACTTTAGAGTTAACCGGAGGCAAAATACTACAAAAAAATATGTTTTTACTCTGGCACTGCGCTTTTAGAAAAGGCGTGGCAGGAAATTTCACAACGTTGGCAGAGATTTCATTTGACAGTTTCACAGCTCGGTTTTTATTCTAACAAGATTGGGCTAAAGCTAATGTAATAGAAATATCAGTGGGTTTAACAAAGGTTACAGAAAAAAGCTGATTACGTGTTTTTTTTCGTAATAAATGCTTCAAACTAATATCTCCCACAACTTTCAGTCTGTAAATTCAACATGTGCCTGGATGTAAATTGGAATATCCTCAATTTTCAGTAACTCTCATATAATAATGCAATTGAATTCAGTATATATTACAAGTGATAATCACTTAAGACCATATATACCATATTTTTACATTGATTAATTTTTTTTTATTATTGACTTTAAATCCGAATAAACCTGTCCTGTTTTATACCACTTAGGAATATTAAAATACCTGTTTGGGTAAATGCCAGATAATGGAAGACAGTATTGGGCGGAATTATCATTGTTGCATTTGGAGGAAAAAGTGATAAACCTTGAAAACCTGAGATCAATGTCCCAGTTTAGAAGTACGGAGGTGGCAGCGTCATGTTGCGTGGGAGTTTATGTGTAGGGAGGACTGGTGAACTTCACACATTAGATGGCATCATGCAGAAAGAACACTATGTGGAAATACTGAAGCAACATGTCAAGACATTAGCCGGGAAGTTAAAGCTTTGGCATAAATGGATCCCCCCCACGGCCTCAATCATGCTGCTAAATTAGTTAGAAAGTGACTGAATGACCGTAAAGGTCTGATCTCAGTCCCAAAGAAAATTAGGAAGGAAGATGAAACCCGAAATCCCAGGAAGTTATCAGAAACTTGTGAAAGAACACTTGAAATGTTTTAACCAAGTCATACAGTATGAAAGACTATTCTGCAAAATACCAATGAGACATGAATATTTCTAAAATTTCTTGAATTTTTCTGACATTTGGGAAATGTAACAGGGGAAACATTGACTTTGCTATACAGTGTATGCAAAAAAAAAAAAAAACTTTCAACAGATGACTTGAACGGTTGTGCTGCAGTCCAACTATCTTGTTGACAATCTGCTCTGATCTCATCTCTTTTGTGAATGTTATTTGCAGTTGTTGTTGGTGTCTGACAGTTATTCTTATTATTAGAGCTGCAAAGCAAAAGACAAACCTAAGATACATATGGTATTAGGAGGGGTGCACTCATAAATTGGCCCCCCGATTTCTTTAATTTTGGGAGATCGGTGATCGACCAATACTCTGTATTACAAACTGTACGTGTTATATGTGAAGCTGATCTTACCTACCGATCTTATCCACCTTGCAAAAGACCTAAAAATCAGCCACTGTCCTCTTTTGCTCTGCCTGACAGATCCACCCACCAGATCTGCATGTTTGCAGTTAACAGTAGTCACCCTACTGCTGCCCACTCAGCAACTTTCTTGCTACTTTTAGTAACATTGAGACAAAAAAAAAAACCAAACAAACAAAATCAGTATCGGGCAGAATTGGAATTGGCAGGTCAGACATTTTAAAGATCGGAGATTGGCAGAAAGCTGCAGTCGGTGCCTAAATATTAGTAAATATTGCGATGATATTAGTTGCATATTTGCCTCTCTTCTTCTTTCTTGTGCTTCCGTCAGTCAATTTTTAGCAGCGTCATTACTGTCCGGTGTCGGAGTATTTACACCTGACCTGGCTAAATATTTCATTAGTATGAAAAATGCAAGTTTATAACACTTGGAAAATATTAGCCAACTATTATTTCGCTTCAAGCAGTCTTATACGATATGTATATTGCGCATACTGACATTGCAAGAACAATATATTTGTAATATCACTGCAGCCCTAGTGGTGACGTGGGGTCATTGTGCTCTCCGTGTCAGCGAAGGCGCCTTTTAAAGCACTTCCTTCTTCCATCTGCTGAGAAGTTTTATGAAGATGTTGATTTCATTTTCCAGCAGGACTTGACTCCTGCTGACACTCCCAGAGTTACCAAGTCCTGGTTTAATGAGCAGGGGACCACTGAGCTTGATAACCTGTCTAACAAGACCTGACGATGTGGAGAAGTTAAAGGCTGTCATTAAATCAATCTCATTATCGCCTCATCAAAGCCGCAGGCTGGTCGTCTCAGTGTCACTCGGCATCGATGCAGCAATTTATGCAAAAGGAGCCACAACCTACTGAGTGCACATATCGTACGTACATGGACACACGTTCCGTTAAGTGAACTTTTTATATATATCTATATATATATA